>NW_021852035.1:825452-917206 GCF_003651465.1 Formica exsecta
ATATATATATATATATATATATATATATATATATACACATCTGCTTAATATAAGTTGTACATACCCAACCTTTCCCAGACGCTTGTCGAACAAATTGGGCATCAGTGATCTGATGTAGGTACAAGTACATATCAGTAGTAGTACTACAGTCAGCAGGCTCTGAAAATTAAATATGGCAGACTGCCAAACAAGACTATATTAGTATGTTTTCAAAAATGTTCATCTCATTTATAAATTCATTGCATACATTAAGTGTTGCAATAGCATTACTATTATTTATATTAACAGCAGCAAAATATTAATCATTATTTTTCACACGAATAAAATATTTTTTATCTAGTAATAATAACGTTTCACACACAACATATTTAGGAATTCTGCTTCAAGTTTGTTGATATTATACATCTATTAGCTAACTTCTCGTATATAGGTTATACACAATCCATTAATTTAAAATATCAATCATAACCTCGAAATGTTTATAATTACCATAATGTGGGATCACACAAATTGTTTGATTCGAAAAACCGTAGTAAATTTGAAAAATTGCTGATATATTATTACAAATTCTCTCATGTAAACGAAACTACGTATTTCATTTTCGCCAGCGTAGAGAAATAATAAGCATGGAGTATGGATCAGTGTTGTTGTTCGGGCCGGGTTTTCTCGTGCATGCGTGGTAGATGGCAACCGAAGCAGCGGTGTATATAAGAGGAGTAGTGCTTGGGCGCGAAAGTCTTGGCGGGCCCGGCAAGAAGGACAGGCTAGGTTAAGGTGAGTAGATAAGTATATTTATAAATAATGCATGCGCAAAGAAAAGGAGCAATTAAACGACCGAAAGTTAGAGACTTTCAAAATGCATGGCTGCATGAGGATAATTTTAAGATAATGTTTTTATATTTGATAAATTTTATTTATGTTCATTTTTATAAATAAATATTTTTATTTTTTGTATTTTTGTATGAATACTGGTGAGGTTTTTGGCAGTTTTCCTTACCCGTGCAACAAATGTTGGTATTCTATGAGATTCTGCCAAAAATAAAATATTTTATTTTTGTTTGCATAAAAATGTGTTTTTAATTAATTATTTTATTACCCTCTTTCCTTTTTCAGCTTAGAATTTATTTATAATATATATATATATATTTATTTATTTAAATATTTAATATTTTTCTCATACATTTTTAACAATTATTAGATATTTTTGCACGGGTGATTAATGGTACTCTTTTTTATTCAACTAAGCACTGTACTGGTACCGCGTTTGCCACGCATGCGCGAAAAATCCCGGCCCGAACAACAACACTGGTATGGATGGGCCATGATCATGATGTAAGAACATCATGTCAGAGATGAGGGGAGAGCCATGAAGGAAGAGTAAAGGCCCGTCTACAATGGCAGTAACAAGGCTGTAGGAGTAGGAGAGTATACTTTTAAGAGCAAATGGGAATTGCCCATTTCGTTACTCCCCGTCGGTAAAGGTGCGAACCCATGGAGCAGCATAGCGTAACGCGGAACGAGAGCGGAACCAATCACGAGCGTTCCGCAGTTTTTGCAACATGGATTCCAAGTCCTTACCTTAGAACATATATAAATGGAAGGGGAATGCCTTTGTTTCCCGATAGAAAAACATGTCGGAAGGAAGTGAGAAAGAAAATCATAGTTGCCTCTCTCTTGTGAGTAAGGCCGGATTCACACCTTGGCAGAAAAGCAGAAAGCAGAAAAGCAGAAGCCAATCAGAACTCGTGCTAGAAAAGCAGAAGCCAATCAGAACTCGCGCTGAAAATAAGCAATACATTCTGCTTTTTTAGCGCGAGTTCTGATTGGCGTCTGCTTTTCTGCCAAGGTGTGAATCCGGCCTAACTGCTCAAAAGTGTGCATGCACGGCTTATTGGTTTGGCCCAATGAAAAATAAGGTTACATTAGTCACAATGTGTGTGTACACAAAAGTATGTATACTACAGACACGATGCTTGTATATGTAGTTACTCACAAGAGAGAGGCAACTACGATTTTCTTTCTCACTTTCTTCCGACACTTTTCAGCCTGCTATTCCCCTTCCATTTATATATGTTCTAAGATTTTGGCTGTTTTCCGAAATGCGCTGAAAGTACTGACAGTACCGTTTTCGCGTTCCGAAAATGTAGGCGAGAGAGAATGCAAGGGGCACGAAACAGAGTATGTCCATTTCTACGTGCATCTTTACCCCCACTCCTTAAATAAAGGCAAACGCGTCTATGGCTTACACCATGGTCCGGCTAACTTTAGGAGCTCAGAATCTCTGGTTTTATTCCGGCGATTGCCAGCCCTGCTAGAGAAGACGAAAATAGTGGGGGCGAAGCGAACGGCCTACCGCCGAATGTTTTGCCCTATTGTCTATTGTTCAGGGATGTCGCGAAAAATGATGGATTTCTATTGAATTCGAGTTAGGTAAAGCGAGATCCGAGCGGTAGAGATGTGTTTTATGCTTATCGAGATGGGACAAGTTCTTTGCGACGAGCGCAGATTGCGGTAATACTGGTTAAAAACATCGAGAAACCACGGACGACTCTTTGTCATGGACATGCAAGCTTCTAATGGTACGCACTTGTTTTCGTATGCGGCATAATTCAAACGCGACCGGTCGATCATTTCTCTTCGACGATGCGACAGTTCGCGGATTGATCTTCGCATTTATTTGTTTGCTAAGCAATCACGAGACTATTAGACGCACGAGAAGAATGTGACGATGATAGGAAGGTTAAATAAAAGTATGTGCTCTCTCCAAGGTTTCCTAGCGTCGCTTTTCGCTAATCTAAACGCTAATGGAAAATTTACACAAAAAAGCGCGGTAATACCGCGAAACTCATAATCTCGATAATAGTTTTACGATTATGCATTTCACGGTAGATATGCTAAGTGGAAATTATAATCTATAGTTAGTTAAGATTCATCAAAATCAAGATCAGCATCCAAATATAGATCGAGTAATCTTTAATTGATAATATCGTTTGTGTCTCAATAGTTTTACATGGAATATGTTACTCAGATGGAATTCTTTATTTTTGAATATAATATTGTCGTATTTTTTTCTATGAACAGAATTCACACAAAATATTTTTATATTCTTAATAATTAGAGTAGAAGTAGTAACAATTGGCAAATCATGTGAATGTAGGAATGGATATGTGTATGACTACAGTGTATACTTCCATCCCTGGATTGCCTGAACAATTAGGGATGGTATGGATGGGAGATATGATGGTGGGAGAGCCCACTCATGAACTCATGCTGGATCCTCGTCAAGCTGAAAGCCCTTTCTTCTCTCATGGTTCACATCCGTATGAAGATCTCAGAAATCACATTGCTCCCATGGTACGCTATATACCGCAACAATTCCCAAATGAGTGTTCAGAACCTGATGAGGCAATGGAAGCTGTAGACTCTCATGAGATACAAGTGAGTTTTGTGTTCTTGCTCAACAAAAAATAATCCATGATAAACTACAATAAATTTATGTACATATATATATTTTTATTTTAATATTACAATTTCCTTGCTGTTAAAGGAATATGATTCACAACCTGAAAGGCCAGAAATGAATGAATATTTAACATTAGAAGATTACATTGGTGATGAAGAACGTGAACAAATTGTGAGCAATGCAGCGACTCAAACAACTCAAGACAATCGCAATCGAAAAATAAAGCCTATAAAGCATCCTGGACTTGTTTTAAAAACACCAATTGCTTATCAACCTCATACCGATTTAAATTTTATTCCTATTCGTAAAGATGGTATAGGTAAGCATAATCATTGCAAAGATAAGGCATATCTTTAAATTTATACATGGAATGTACACTGCTGGACAAAATGATGAAGGATTATAAAAATTGGAATACAAGTTTATTAGCTTAAATATATTAAATAGCACTTCATATAACGAATAGAGGTATAAACTTTATTGTTACAATAAATTATATTAATAATATATTGAATGAATGTTTAACTTGAAAAGAAATAATAGAGTTTGAGATAAACAATGGAATGTTATAAGACATATTTTCTGAAAAGTATAGAGAAACATTTTAATCGAAAATAAGATTACTAAAAAAAAAAAAATCCAAGTTTTGAATTTTGTGCAAGATAACTGTTTGACCATGCAATATTTTCTTATCATAATAAAATTCATTAAGTCAAATAATTGGAATTTTTGTGTCATAAATATTGTTTATTTAATCATATTTACCAGTCTATTCTTATTTGGATTTATATGTATTTTACAGCTGTTTGCGAAAAATGTGGTGCTATTGGAGTGAAACATGCCTTTTATACGAAAGAGCGTAGATTTTGCAGTAGAGCATGTGCACGTTCTTCAGAACATACAGCACCTACTGCTGATTCGACATATAGTCCATCTCATTCAGTGGATCAACCAGTATCTGGAAACCCAGTATCTCTTAATGAAACAAAAGTATCAACGGATGTAAGTTAATATTGAATTCATTTGAAAATAGAAAAAAAACTAATGTTTCGATTTTCCAGGTGATTATAAAGGAAGAAATAGATATCAAAGAATCTACGGAATCAGAAAAAGAAAAAGTTAAGTTAGAGCCGGTAATGCCCGAGGATTTACCAGTTAGAAAAAAGAGAACAGCGGAAATGGCGGGTTCTTATGATTGGACGCCGCAACTTGTTGAACCTGGATTTTGTGCTGCACCAGTCTCTTGTTTTAAACATGTTAGTTTTTCTGAAGAGCTTTTTTTATTTTACACACACACATATATAGTTTTAGAATAGAGAAATATACATTACAAAGGTATACATACAGTAGCAACAACTTATTTAAATGTGCGACAAAATGTTCTCATATATTTGCTATATATAATCCAAGCATTTATACAATCCTATTGTTACATCTTTATACAATCCTATTAT
Organism: Formica exsecta; assembly: GCF_003651465.1. NCBI lineage: Eukaryota > Metazoa > Arthropoda > Insecta > Hymenoptera > Formicidae > Formica > Formica exsecta. The sequence continues at coordinate 830,370 of NW_021852035.1, forward strand.
TACATCATAAATTCTTCTTTTTAGGCTCCTATATCTGAAATATGGGATAATATCACTGTGGGTATGAAAGTAGAGGTAGAAAATACCGACTGTGACGAAGTATGCGAGGCTTTCCCAGATTCGTTTTGGGTTGCAACTGTATTACGTATATGTGGATATAGAGCTTTGTTAAGGTATGAGGGTTTCGGACACAATGCAGATAAAGATTTTTGGGTGTCGCTTTGTTCTAACGACATACATCCCGTTGGTTGGTGTGCCACAATTGGAAAACCTCTTATTCCACCTAACAGTACGTAATCGAAATTATTTCTAACAAAATGACATTGGGCGGGCTAGAAGAAATACATTGAGAAAAACGATTATTAATCTTAAAAAAAGTTTGTGTAAGAAAAAGATTTGATGTATCAAATTATTTTTGCAGCGATTGCAAACAAGTACAAAGATTGGAAGGATTTTTTAATGAGACGATTAACCGGTGCAAGAACATTGCCGACAAATTTTTACAATAAGGTGAACGATAGCATGAAATCTCGCTTTCGATGTGGGCTTCATTTGGAAGTGGTAGATAAAAACAGAATCTCACAAGTAAAAGTTGCGACAATACAAAAAATTGTTGGTAAACGTTTGCATGTGAGATATTACGATTCTTCCCCGGAGGATAATGGTTTTTGGTGTCACGAAGATTCACCTCTCATACATCCCGTCGGTTGGGCTAAGAGAGTGGGACAGACGCTGGATGCATATCCCGAATATTTAGATCGAGTTTCTAAATTAAAATTATCCGAAGACGACGCAACGGAGAATCTTTTTCATGTGCCAAAGAATCATCATATACATCTTGGATACACGTTTAGAGAAGGAATGAAAATAGAGGCCATCGATCCGCTCAACCTTTCGGCTATCTGCGCGGCGACAGTTATGCGAGTTTTAAAAGAGGATTATATTATGATTCGCATCGACACTTATGATGAAGACGCGAGCGGTGCCGATTGGTTTTGTTATCATTCGTGTTCGCCTTGCATTTTTCCAATCGGCTTCTGTTCCCAACACGGTTTACCGTTGACGCCACCAAAAGGCTATGATCCTACTACATTTACATGGGATGCATATCTAATGGAGACTAATACTGTACCCGCTCCTATGCAATTGTTTAATTGGGTAATTTTTCTATACATTTCTTAACATAGTTTGCAATTTTTGTTTATATCTTGCAATTGCGAATATTTTCTATATATCTTAGGATATTCCTCAACATGGATTTATCGAAGGAATGAGACTTGAAGCTGCTGACTTAATGGATCCTAGATTAGTTTGTGTTGCTACTATTACTAGAGTGATTGGCAGATTACTACGAGTACATTTTGATGGTTGGGAAGATGAATATGATCAATGGTTAGATTGTCAAAGTCCGGACATTTATCCCGTTGGATGGTGCGATCTTGTCGACCACAAGTTAGAAGCGCCGCGAAGTGTACTCACTAAAAACACTAGTCCTACTGGTAAATATCACATATATTTATGCACATATTGTTTAGGGTAGATTAAGTATGTATATCATATTTATGAAAATATATTTTCATAGTAAAATCACCAAGAGGCCTTAAACGTAAAGCTAAGAGAAAATTGAAGAAGAGTAGCAAGATGTTTTGCTCCAAAAATATACTACCTCGTCAGAGCGAACGTATTAGTATGGCTCGCGAACGTGGGCGAGAATTGGAGCCTGCTCAAGGAACCAAAATTGAAAGGGAGCGTGACTTAGAGAGTCTACCGGAACAGAGAAGCAGAGAGCCGGAAACAGCGGAAGAACCGGCTGGCCCCGATCAAACCTTACCCAGTCCTACCACTGGTCAAGGTCAAGCATTGAGTGACACGCAAAGCGAAGTACAGAGCCCTCCACCACCTAAAGAAAGAACTGCTACGTCATACATCAATGTAAGTAATATAATATTTGTATATAAATTTATTTCTTTCAAGTATAAATATACCATGTTAATTAAAATTATTATAAATGGAACTAAATTCTAATTTATTTGATTCTTATAGGTTACTTCAGCAAGTAGTAAATATATACCGAGACTAGCAGATGGTATACAAAAAAGTTCGGAATCTGGTGATCTAGTGCCATCTGAATGGAATGTCTTTGATGTTGCACAATTTCTTCGTGTTAATGATTGTGCAACATATTGCGATAATTTCAGTAAACGTAAAATAGATGGAAAGACATTGCTGACTCTCACTAAGGACCAAATAATAGACCTAACAGGTTTCAAAGTTGGACCTTCTTTAAAGATATATGATTTAATTCAGCAATTAAAAATCAAAGTGAATCCAGCTCAGGAAAGGTTGAAATTAGGATTGAAGAAATTATTATAACAAAACTAGTATATAGTTAGCGCTATAATTAAGTTCCATCATTATGCAAATTAGACATGGATTTACAGGTAAGGCATGTGAAATAACGATAATTAAAATTATCTCTATCTCAGTATGATTACATGTTATTTGTTACATACTTTACTAATGTACTGAAGGAATGTTTATATATAGATTCTTCATAGTCTAAAACAAAAGCGTAAAATTTAGATGCCGTATGATCTATTATGATTTAAAAGAGAATATTCCATTCTGAAAAAGAGTTGCGATTTTATTTTTATCCTTAAATTCATAAACAAATTATACTCGATTAGTTATTTATTAATTTTCAAAATGAAAAAAAAATATATAAATCTGCATTGAGATCATTTAAGCATTAAATACAATAAAAATATTTAGTATTAAATGTACAATGTGTGAATACAAGCAGAATATAAAGTAATCTATTTTTAATAGATGTAACAACAAAAATTGTTGTTCCATTATTAAAATTATTTATTGTTAAAATTACTTAATAAGATTTTTGATAACATAGATTTTTATAATGTAATCACTTTACTGCAAATTTTCTATAAATTAACAAATGCAGTACATATTTGTTTATTATTATTATTTTAATTCATAAGATAATGAAATATAAAAATAAAATAGACCAAGCAAGAAAAATAATAATTATATAGAATTATATAATAAATATTTAAGGCATGTATCAACTTTTTAATATAATGTATTATACAGGGTGTCCGATAATAACCGTATCACCTCTCGTATGCAGGCAAAGGTGAAATCGAGGAGAAAAATGAGAGGTGATACGGTTGCCATCGGACACCCTGTATATATATATATACACAAGAACGCAAGTAAATAAACTATAAATTTTTCATAAAAACTGCATTTTGGAATGGATTATTCTTTTTAAGAAAGATAGCCTCAAATTTTTTTATAATGCCCATATATTATTGTAGAAGAGAATTAAAATTAACTTTTTTTACAATAATATCATACATTTTATATATATATATATATATATATAAATAAATATATATTTATACCTGATACATATGTAAGGAAAACTTGATGTACGTATATTGCACTTATACATATTCATAAATATGTGACATATTTTCTGTAATATGTTTTTTTACTGAAATTTTTCTTCCAACCACAGCGTTATTTGTAAATCCATGCTATCATATTGCACTGCATTAACGACATGGATGCATCAGCCACAAACTGATATGTAAAATATAAAATTTTCCTTGGATAAATAATAAATAATAACATTTCTTGGATGAATAAAAATAAAAATTCAGACATCTCACATTTTATGTACGCTAACAGAATAAATTAACACAGATATATTAAAAGTAGCTACGCAAAGTACAAAGAGAATATTTTTTTTTTTATTGATTTAATACCAATTAATGTTAAACTTGTTGAACAATAATACAATTTTTGCAGAAGAATATAATTCTTTTTATTTTAATTGATCTCTACAAATTCATTCTATATGTATGTGACGTATAATACATATACTTAAAGTTAAGTATAACTAAAAGAAAATTGAAAAATTATATAAGCATATATGTAGATCTTGTATATATTATATGTAGCATGATGTTAGTTTTAGCTCTATCTCTTTGTGGTGCAAACCATGACACACGATACCATGCTGCACTACATAAGTGGCTGATGCATACGTACAATGTACATTATATCCATATACTGCTTAATCACCTCTATAATGAATCAAGCAATCAGGTAACGTTACAGAATATCGCTTTGATTTTTAAATACTATTTTAGTACTATAAAATATAAACGTGATTACACCCGCCAATTATTTATTCAATAATTTGGGATCTCTAGAAACTAGACTCTTACGTATCTTTTATCTATAATGTTTTCTGAAAAGATTATATATATATTTGTGGTAAAGGAGCATCTCGTATATGACTGGTCAAGCAACACTGTATCATTCTCGTGCACAAATTATTACAGAATTCTAATAACATGTTATTCATGCAAAGTGAAACCTGTATATTCTCAACCATATTTGTGCGTTAAATCTTGTCTGAAAAATATTAATTTTTGTTCACAAATGAATTTTTTGCTACGAGCTGTAAAATCAAATAGTAACGTGTAACATTAACATATAGTACGAAACATGGAGCGGTCTGCTCATTATTTGGTCTGCTATACATATACCTTTAAAGAATTAAGGATTATAATTAAACTTTAATCTTAATTTATTTAAAGTTTTTTTATATTGATTATTTTGACAAAACTGGATAGACACTTATTGCTTACTCGTTAAATTTGTTTTCATTCTAAGTAAAACATAGAATTTGATTGGATAAAAGAATTATTTGATATTCAGTTCTATTTCTGTGATTGTATAAAAAGCGTTAATTTTTATCGAATAAGAATCACACAGTCATAAGTACAAAAAAGCAATACTATCTATGTTTCAAAGCACATAATGTATAATTTTATGTTTAAATTATAATTTACTCAAAAAATCTGCAACAAATATCTCATTATTTTGTGTTGTATCTTAAATGTTTTTTAGTAATTTCAAACATTGCATATTTAAATGAAATAATAGAAAACTATTACGAAAACACATATGACCTTTCAATAATGTAGAATTTTTTATGGTGGTCATTGTCAATGCTAGATCAAACAAAAAGATACGCTTAGAGAAAAATAAATACTTATTATTAGTTATATGTCTTATCCCTCTATGCCATATTGTGATTTACATATCAGTTTCTGGATTTGTATTCATTGTCAAGGGCATTCCACATTTTCGCATGTGTTTATGAAGAAAGATGTAGGCTATAGAGGGTTAAGAAAATAAAATGAATATTTGCCAGGAATTTTGTAACAATTATTGTGAAACTTTTTATTATTAGACAAAAATTAGAAAAGGCATAAGGAGCAATACACACATTTTTTATTATTAAATTATTATCAGATTATTCATAGTATGGTAGTTATCTTTAGGTCATAAATTTGCAATTCATATATAACTTAATTCGTCGCAAATTTCAATAAAAAGATCACATTTTGTTTCTTTTTAGAGTAATAATATAATATATATATATGTGATAAAAAAAAGAAAACATTTTTACAAATTTTAATTGAGTGAAAGATAAATTTTTCAATCGTTTTTTCTTTTTATTAATCTCCATATATACATATCATCTTAATAAAAAATAAAATTTGAATATTGCATATATATATATATAGGATTATCTCTAAATTATATTAATGAGATTTAATTTCTGCAAAAGAAATTTTATATACATAGAATTTTACGAAATTAATACGTCATCATTTCTACAAATATCTTTCGCCGGTAATGCAGATTTATATCGTTTGGGCGATGAATTTCGTTATCGACGAAATATTATTAATTATAATCTCTCCACAGGATGTCGCGCCGATTCGCAAGTATTAATGTAATGGAACGCACACAACTAAAAAAAATCTGATTCATTGATTTGTTCGGAACACCATGTTGTATTCGATACACAGCGTCCTTGATATAATGCCATATAAGAAAGGAGATCGTATTATTAGATAGAAGTATAGTAGTCCGCATGCTGAAACGCGCGATAAAGCGTAGATATAAATAATGCACAGACGCGTCGCGATGACCGGTGGTCTCGATGATCATCGTCTACTTTCATGTTGCGTCCGGCGCCTCGTAAACGCGGCGTGACTCCGTCGAGCGAGCGACGAACGACGCAGCGTAGGAACATTCATTGTGTGTGAGTCTGCTAACCATATAGTCGTATAGCCGTACAGATGGTCGGTTCGTATATACATATACGTTTACGCTCGACGACGCCGGTTCGGTGAGGGAGAGGGGGGGGGGGAAGAAAGAGTGGGGATGCGAGTAGACTCGCGTATTCTATGGGCGGGGCTTTAGCCAGCTGGCAGATGTTTCCCGCGCGGCCGCGTCATTCCTCTAGCGTAAACCTACGCGACGCGCAAATAGTCCCACGTTGTGGCGCCGGATATTTCCCGCAATAGGCGATCGCCCGGCACGGACGCGTTCACGGTTAGATTTACGCGAATCGGTAGTGCGAGATTACAAGGGTACCGATCGCCGAGAGAGACGGAATGGCGAGACGATCGTGAGGATGAGCTGAGACGTAGGGGCGGGAAGGAAGGAGAGGATTGAAGTGAGTCGCCGCTCTCAGGGCAGAGTGAAGTGCGCGATTCCCCCTCGACTCGAGCGCGAGGCCGCCTCGATTGTACGCGGGCGCGCCCGGCGAGGAACACGTCTTTCAAGTGTTCTTATCTCGCAGTGAATTTCATCGCGTACGCGTCGTCGCATCGCACGCGCTTCGGGGGCGCAGGCAGATATTCGTCGCGCGTTTCACACACGACGCGTACGTACGCCGGTAACGTATGTGAGTTACGTGTCGTCCCGGATTTGTCGTGCCTGGCATCTTCGTCGATGCGTCAAAAGTGATCGGAAAAACCTACTCGCGCGCGCGATGATGATTCAACCGGCGTACGAAAACAGAACGATCTCGTTCTGCATCCCAGCATCTTAACCAGATCGGTTGACAATCCCGAGGAGATTATCTCGTGAAAATAAGAATAAGTGCGAGAGACTCGATATTTTCTAACGAGACTGTACTAACGTGAACGCGGTTGAATATTTCGCGTGTGCAATTTTTCGTACGAGTGTAACTTCGCGCGAGTGTTTCCGGCGATCTTTCTCGCCTGTGACATTATTTATCCGGAAAAGGGCGCGTATACATCGACGGCGAGTGAAAAGTGAAGGAAAAGTACGGCGCCTCGGAAGAGAAGGGAGCACCTAAGCTTGGACTACGTTGCGACGTTCCTGACGCCGGGCGGCGGAGTGATCCACGGCTCGTCGTGGGGGCCCTCAGCTGTTTCCCGCCAAAGATCGCCATTACAAAACGCGTTCGGGCGTTGTGTGTGCGCGCCGCGCGGAGCGTGTGGCTGTCCCGTGGACGAATCTTTTGTGCGCGTTGCCGGCATCTGCTGACGAAAAGAAGGGGCTGTCGCGATACACGGCGTGTACCGGAAGTGGCGAGTAACGCGTTTATACATATATTACACCGCGAACGGAGACGTATTTGATAAAACGCGCGTTGTGTTTGTCCCCCTCCCCCGTTCCGGTGGAGTGCGCGGTCGGTCGGTCGGTCGGTCGGTCGGTCGGGCGGGCGAGCGAACGAGCGAACGACGAACGAACGAACGACAAACGAACGAACGAACAGCCGGGCGAGAAAGAAAGGAGCAAATAAGTGCGCGAGAAAAAGTGAGAGCGATAACGAAAAGATATCGAGAGCAGCGTGACTCGTCGTCTCTTCGCAGCCGCTACGACGGCTGTCGCGAACGTGAAATTCGCTCGGCGGGACTCTCAGTGCTTCGGACCGACGAGATATGTCAGTGTTTGGTGGTGACGATCGGATTTTGCTCGAGGAAATCGTCGAGTCGACTGAACAGCCGGAGGTTGAATTGTGCGGGTGAGTCCTTTCATCAAATTTCCTTTACGAAAAAGATTGATGTGTACATACGCGCGATAGTGATAGAAACCACATACCTAAGTACATCGTATACTCGTATACTCTGTGCTCGTGTTTGATATGACTCGGTTATATGAACGTTATATAGTACGCGCTCGTCGTACAATCGAAGCGAGACAGAGCGAAACGAAGCGAGCAAGAGGGACGAGGTTTATATTGGCTCTCTCTCGAGAGTGTCGTGCCGCTTATCGGCCTCAACCTGTTCGCGAGAAGCGTAAACGTAGCTGCCGCCGTGGCATCATCGGGCGTCGTCGTCGTCGTCGTCGTCGTCGTCGTGTCGTCATCGGATCGCGCCAGAGAGCGAGCCACAGCTGTTGAAGCCGGCCGGCCGGCCGGCCGGCGCCTGATATCCGTCGCTGGCGGCCTGGCCGATGTGTGCGTGTGAGATCGTGACGTCGCGTCGCCTCCGCCGCGGCTCCCCGAAAGTCGTTTTCCGCTGGAAATGCAGGGACGCGTAGCGCCGCGCCGGCACTCTCGCGGATCTTCTCCGCGCTCCCGACTCTCTACGCGTTCACGCCCAACAAGCATGGCGCGCGCGCTTGCTCCCGCTCGGCGCGGACGCCTCTTTTCTCTCGCGCGCGTGTGACATTTCCTTCCATTACCGCGCTCTCTGTCCACACATCCGCATTTCACTCTTACGTCATGTAATTCGTAATCATTCATGGGCACAAATATTTTTCTACATTTCTAGGATTGCATGCATATTTCCGTGCGTTTAATGAATTGGAAAGAGAATATAATCTTTTTGCGTAGAACACGCTATCGGATTGAAATATACATTCGCGTGTAATTTCATTATCTTTCATTTCGACTAAATAATTTTTGTCATATTTGATGTTTTCCACAAGCGATACATGTAGTTAGCTGAGAGCTAGATAATAAAATTGGTTTTCTTTTCTATAGCTTTTTCTGTAGATTTATCTATATAAAAGAATATATAAATACAAAAAATAAATTTTCAGTTATTTTATGTTAAAATTATATTCATGGATTTACAATTTTTTCATGAATATGAGCTTTATCTATGTATTTTTATCCATTATATATTATGTTGTTTACGTTATTATAACGTATTAATATAAAATAAATAGGTATATAAATATCAGAGATTGCAGATAGTCCGTTATAATAAAAGAAACTTACATGAAATCTTTATTATTATTATGAAGATACAAAGTTATTTTAAAAGCATAAACCCAATGCGAAGCCAGCATCGCAACATTGTCAGTTCAACCAAGTATGTCGAGTCATTTTTTGCGTCTTCGTTGTGTATACGGCGTGGCGTATGGTTTTTTTGTCTCACGTTAGAGTACAACGATCGTAGAACAAAGAAGCAGGAAGGTGCGAGGAAAGTATTCTTTTGTGTACAGCCGAGTGACCGACAGAGCCGGGGCATATATATATATATATATATATATATATAATGCCGCCACACGCGTTACGTAAAGCTGCCGCGTTTGTTGCACAATAATCGGTTTCTATAAATAACTCCAAGCATGCCGTACTTCGGCTCGACTTCTTGTTTACATACTCATCATCGTTGTATTGCGCTCGCTCGTTTCTCGATCGCTCTATCTTTGAGTCCCGAATCCTGAAAGCTACTTCATTCATAATATGCTCATTCTATTTATTTAAATCTGTTTTATTAAATCTGATATAGTTTAGAAAATAAAATAATACTTGATGCTTCGTTAATAACTTTGGTGTTTGTAACAGACGCATTCTTGTGTGATTAATATAGATAATATAATAACATAACGTTTTATACCCAATAAAATATGTTAAAATTTTTATGAGTCGTATATCAAAAATTATTCGTCCATCATCGTAGATCATTCCCATACAGCACAGAACAATGTTCTATGCTGTATGAGTTATGACGGGGAGGGAAAAAAAAAAACGAAGTAAGCGCTGTATGCAAAACATTATGTATGGTGTAAGATATATAAAACAGCGTACGCCATGATAATAAAATTAAATAAATAAAATCAATACTGTTAGCCTCAAACGGATTATTACAATTGGTATCAAGCGTAAATAAATGATTATTGTACGCGACATATCAATGTAATAAGTGGAAGTAATAATTTCGTTTTTCACATATGTGTAATCATATCATTGCATCATACTGTATATATTATTTCTATATTTCTAATTATGATGTGACAGTGGAAACGCTGGAGAAGTGGCTCATAATTATTTTTATCTAAATTATATATAATTCATCATTCATTGAATGCATCTTACTCATGTTATGTTATCCTATAGTATCATTACATAAGTTTTTTATACAATAATAAATCCGCCTTTTTCATAGTATATTACGACGGCGCGTTATGAGGAGAAACTATTTCCTAAACTTTCTTCGCGCATTGGAATGCATAACTTTGACACCAAAGTTGGACTGAACACACGAAATCACATCAGATATGTGCTTATCCGCTAATCGCACGACAAGTACGATATCAATCCATCAAACAGTCTGTCGTTACATAATCAGTATAGCTCTTGCATTATCAATTGCGATAAAGTTGCGCCAAACCGTACTGATAAAATAATTTATTCTGGCGCACGTTGTCTCTGTATATATTTCTCACAATCAGTTTATTTTTTGATAATGATTTAGAGAAATGTAAATTATATTTATCATATATGTCAAATGCATTCGTTGACTTTTGTTTATAACATACAATTGAGGCAGTTACAGTTGTAAATAAATTAAATATTAAATATGATCTCTTTTCTTGATTTTTTATATATGACGTGATAATTTTTGCGTTTAATATTTTTATAATAAAATCTATTTTTTACATATTTTTATATTATTTTTCGCATATTGCGTAATATCGCGATTATCACTCATAATTGGTCGTATAATCCATGCAATAATATTTCTAAAACTAATATGTTTTTAATATCACGACAATAGACAGTTCAATACGTAATTTGTCGCATAATCGTCGTTATAAAATATGCATGCTCTTTATATAGCTCTTAAGTGTATATCGATCAGATACAAAAACAGTATCGACTCAACGATATCTAAGTAATATTTATCAATGCGAAATCGTTACGCGAGGTATATCTCGAGATAAAGCGTTAAACCGTTTATCGATCATTTCGCGTTGTATGCGCAAATACTCGCAAAAACGACGCATATAGCTCTTTACTGTTTATCCCGCATTCCAAGACGAGAAGCGACCTCGTCTCACCTCGATGCACTTTTTGCGTACGCCTGCTAGTTCGCATTTGCAAGCTCGCGGCTTAATAAACGGTTCGGGTCGAGCCAATCCTGACCACGGTCAACGTAGCAGCACCATATCACGCGCGTACATTGCTTTTTAAGTAGTATATATACATACAAGTGAGAGATATACCTTCGTGCCGCGAGAGCGCATGCAATGTGCGAGAGGCGCGAGCGAGCGAGAGAGTGCGGCATGGAGCGAGATGCGATGAGTGAGTTATATATTTCGCACGATGCACCTACTTGCACCGGGTTAACCTCTGCATTCGGGTGCGCGTGTACCTGATGATGGTGCATGCCGTATAACGTATGTCGTATCCGCGGTACGACGTAATTCGCGAACGCGTATACACGTTTTCTCAAAGAAACGTCATTGATCTTGACGAGTTAACATCACGCGTTGAAATTATCGCGTGAGACATAAAGTTACTATATAGACGTGGAAATAAAAAAAATTATTATAATTATACATATTTTAGGAAAAATATATGGATATGTGGATATATAACGAGTAAAAAATTCACTACACAAAAAAAAAAAAAGATGATTGGCTCCAACGATAGAACTACGTTTTTACGTTACGTTTTTATTCTCACCCATCAGAAACGAATCATGAACATTGCATTGACCGATTATTGCACTTTGAACATAACATAATATGTCGGGCATGTGCGAAGGAAACGTCGCGACGCCGCGTCACGTCTTTCACTATGAAATCTAGACGTTTGAACGGCTTCGTTTAGGAATGGGCTTAACACCTGTCGCAACTGCATATTTTTTCCAATCTCATTATCCACCGTGACTTCCTGCCGACCATGTTTAACTGGGTTGAACATTCGCAATGCACACTATGTATTCATCCATTCGTCGCGATAAAGACGATCCCCGAGTTTCCGGACCGTGTTTTTATCGTTCATGCAAATACAATGCGAATGATAGGTCGGCTACTTGCGGTATAACGTCCGTAATAGATAGGAGTTGTGCCTTGTCGTGATAGACATAAGTAGACAAAACGGGTCTTTATTTACCTGCACTTATCTGGAACATGACTTCGCAGTATGACTTGCGTGTGTATACGTGCGGGAATACTTTATTAGCGTTGCACACACGCTATAACCTGCGATATCACTATTATAATTAATAGAAGCTGTACATACCTGGTTTCATTTCTCGGTTTTGCGAATATATGTATAATTGCGATGATAGACATAAGTAAACAAGTGCAGCCTTATTTTAAGATCCAACCGAGTCACGATAATTACATACTATGTACAAGCAATAGCATCTCTGCAATAATCTATACAATAGTATTATTACTCCTGTCACTATTTTAATAATTGACAAGGAAAATTTAATAAGCGTGATTCTCTTAGACAGTTCACGAAAACAGAGAGCTACCGCGATAGATGTAAATAGACAATACGGGAGTCTTTATTTTAGGAACTAGCTGGGGCCTCTACAATGTAGTATACACGAGTATGCGAGTTTCAAATTGCAGAATTTTATATGAGATTACAGAGAGAGAGAGAGAGAGAGAGAGAGAGAGAGAACGCTATAGCTCACAATACTATTCTTTAATAATTAATTCGAAATTAATAATAAATTTATCTTCTGATCTTTTCTATGACCGTACAATGTAGCGCACAATATAGCGAACCGTGTTCCACAGTATTTCACACGTTATAAAGAAGACTACATAGCGCTATGCTCAATAATAATAAATTAATGATATTATCTCTGTGACATGGAGCTTCATAATATAGTTACTATACAATACAAGTGAGCTCTGTCCTATATTATTTTATCGCAAAAGATATTGCAGTATTGCTGTTAATAATTATTGTTTTCATCGTATATCTTATGCAAATGTTTACGTCCGCGAGTAATTTACGATCTCCAGGTAGATCGTAATTATTGATATTGCAAATAAACAGGTGACGGGAATGTGCGCGGCCTAACCCAACGAAGACTACGCAATTTTTCCGGTGCAACGTACGCGATCATCACGTCGCTAGATCAGCAAGCAAGCTTTCGAGGTTAGCAAGGTTGGTCGCTTCGTGACTGTCTGCGAGCCGGATGGCCATCGACGAGCCGGTAATCCCGTCTCTCTCTTTATGGCCGCGCTTACGTACACCGCGTTCTCCTCCTCCTCCCTCTTCTCCCTCTTCTCCGTTCGCGCGATCGGAACGCGTGGGTGTGAGTGCGAGATAGGGAGCATGAATGAGACTCCTGATTCCGCGTGTCTAGGATCGTCTGCGCATAAACTGCGACGCGAACCGTTATCGCGACCGGAACAGTCGCTCGGGGCTCATTGTCAGTTACGAATTGCGTTCTTCCTCTTTCTCAGGAATGGTGGATTAGGTCGTACGGAGCCGTTTACTCCAATGAGGAATTCGCTCTTCGCGCGCAACCCTTGGGCTGTAAAAATGTGAGCGGTAGAACGTGTACAACGCACGTACGATTTTTGCATAGGAACGAGTATCAAGTACCAGGTGTAGTTTTTCGTAACTGGAAATAACAGAGCCAGCTGCCGTCTGGCTGAAAATATCCAACTACCGGTTTCCCTTAATCGGATATTTCAAACTGGTGGCGATGTGATTTCTTTTTAATGAAAAATTCACGTTTCTTCTACGTTTCGACTTTTTTCTTATATAAATCGTGCTTATGAGATTATATCCTTTTCGTAATATTCATAACAATCAAGAGATTTTACACACGTTATATATAATCTATATTATTTCATAAAACAAATTAATTATTAAAAACATGAAAAATATCTTTTATTGTATTACAAGAAATTTTCTACATAACGTCGATTATATTAAAAATTCGCGTATAAAATTTATTAATTTTAAAAATTTAGATATGAATTCTAGTATATTTCAAAATTACAAATGTCTGCAAATATTCTCACGATGCAGAACATTCGATGCATTTTGTATGCTCAAAGCGTTAATATAATTTTTACGGCGCACAACGTTCCGTTTTTCGTAGAGAATAAGCGACTAAACTATGGAGATGATCTTGAAACTCCTTTCAGTTGTGCAGTCTGACAGCAGACAACAATGGTTTCTCTGTTGACCTCTTATGCTCCACATATCCGTCGCGCACCGCAAACGCCGCTTACACAAATATCGTATGCTCGTGGAGGTGTCATATACAGATAAAGGCGAAGGGACCGACCTCAGACACGAGAATAATGCCTCCGTCTCACGCTCCTCTTTCATCTTTATTTAAGTATTCATGCGATGCCTTTCTTCGTCACTGTTGGTCTTATTTTAATATTGTCCTAGTGTGTGCGTGTATATGTACTTTATGTTCTATATCGTACGGAGGATTGTTGCGGCGAAAGATTATACCTTTCAAAGAAAACCGATAACAAAAATTTTAATTGCGAACATATCGCATTTCCCTTTTAATTTTTTTATATTTTATTAAATGGCGATAAAAAAAAGATTTTTTTAGAAGAAAATCTTTTTTGAAAGAATAAATTAAAAATATTAATCTTATACATATTAAAAAGTTAAACTAGCCCGTACTAAAATTGTGACAAAAATTAAAATTGAAACGGTATTGCAATAAAAACATTTAGAAAATATGCTATATTAGCTTCTTTCTTTTTATATTTTCTATTACTTGTTCGAGATTTAAAATGTTTTCTTACGAATTACTACCTGCGTTATTTTGAGCTGGCTATAAAAAAAGAAGGAATGACCAAGGCTACCTGCTGTATTTTAGTTCTCTTTTAGCTCTTCTTACAAAGTTTGGTATTTAGAAAATGCGATTAACAGCAGGCTGTTCTTCTGAATGTATACGTCAAAAAAGATCTTTCGACTGAACTTTACTCTGTAATATATAATCCGGACTTTTCAGAGTATATGAACTGAATACCGATTTTGAGATATATCTAAAATATATAATATTTTTCGACATAGAAAAAAAGAATTATTTAACATAGAAAAAAAAGAAGAAAAGAATAAAACATTTTAAATCCAACTATTCTTCATCAGCTTAATTTTACGATGACATTGTTTGATGAATCACAAGAATAGAGAAGTGCTACATAAAAAATTAAACCGCTATATGTATTTCCTTTTTTTAAGGCATATTTGCATATACCTAGAATCGGTTACGATCGATAAACGTAATTAGAATTGGCTTGTAAAAATGTTCGTGATGCACGATTGACGATCTAGTATCTAGTCATAGCGTTCACGATAAAGGTCGTTTTCTTTTGGACGATTGCTGACGCACGAGGGGATGCAGCGTTTTATATCGCACGTCAGAGAATTAAGGTATAAGGAATGCAGTGCGTTCTTTTAATCTGACGCAATACACAAACTATCGGTCTGTCATTCGCGCCTCGGTTCGCTGCCTCGTTCGAACCGAGTTCGACAGCTGGTTGACTCACGTCATTTTACGCACGGGAGGGCATGCATTCCAATTGTCATCTATATAAATCGTCATTGTTTTCACATCGCAGGTGTTTCCCCTCCCAGATGATTAAAAGTATAATATATTTACCCACGCGCGCATGTCATTAAATACGAACCGAATTCTTTTGATTGTTATGTGCAAGTGAAACACCTGTAAATTAACGAGGCGACATATGAGAACGCTTCTTAAGTAAACGCAATGATTTTTTAAATCGATAACAGACAGCACACAGATCGAATAATTTTTGATGTCACTTAAACGTCTGCGAGAAAAACTAGAAATACTAGAATAATTAAACTTAGTTTTTTGATAATAACATGCCTTGATATTTAGATAATCAATTATTAATATTAGCATATAATTATAAAAAATATTATTATTCATATGCTGATATGTACAATGTATAATTTTTTAATCTTGAATATTTAATTCATATTATATATCACAAAATATAAATATACAAATATAAAATTTATAAGTACTTATAATTTACGTTACATACAAAAGAGTCGATTAAAATTATTTAAATATAAAATTATTTAAGTATTTAAGTTATTTAAATAATTAAAAGTAATTAACAATAAGCAGAGAGAAATCTTTAGATGGAAGGCTCGACAAATATCCGAGATTTTATCGATTTGTTCTAATGTTTTGCGTAAATTCAATCGGAACGAAGGTAAAGAGGAAGAGAAGAAGATGAAGCGACCGGAGAATGAGAGATGGTAGGGAAAAGGCCACGTAGAGACGATTCGCGACGTGGCGCCCGTTGGGCTGCGTCTTACGTCACACTGCTAAATATATGCCTTAGCCGTTCCCAATCTCATACCCATTCTCGTTCTTCATTTCATCCCGTGCGCTGTGTGAGCCGTGCTAGTAGCAGCGCGCGGCGGCATCGTCGTCGTCGCCGCCGCCGTTACTGCCAAAGACATCTGCGTGCGTGCATCTCTTCTCTTATTTTGTCCTCATGTGTGCGTGTAACTTGATATCGTGCGCCTAGGAAGCCGCAGATGCAACTGGCGTCTCGAGAGATCGCGCGACGTGAGCCAACAATAGTCGGCCGATCGTTATTGGCTGTTATTGGCGATTTATTCCGATGGTCAAGACGGATCGTGGAAGCCGGGAGAGCTCATTGTCAGACGTCCGTAGGGTTTCCGAGCGTACGTCTCGAATTGTGCTCGAATACACTTGGTTTTATGAAAATTTTTTCGTATTTGCAAGGCACGATTAAAGTCTCTCAGATACATAATAGTCTGTTTATATTATATAATATTTTGTTCTATTAAATTTTCAAATATACAAGTCTCGAATATTACTGTTTTACTTTGTTCCGTGTTTTTTACTGTAATTTATTTTATTTTTGTAAAAAAGTATATAATATATATTTTATTTTCGCTCTCTCTACCAAATAATGCATTTCTTTATTTCTTAGATTGAAAAACTTTTAGTTTAAATATATTACACGGCAACTATTTTCATCCAGTTAGGTCGCATATAGTAGTAAACCATTACAGCCAGAAATTCGGGAAAGAGAGAAATCTATTGTTACCTATTTCTGATCCTGATCCCGTTAACATCTGCCGACGACAGTTGCGTTCACACGAAAATTCCCTTCCAAATGTTGTCATAGGCTCTACTTTCTTCTTACCTTCTCGCTCGTTTTTTTTTTCTTCGGATTACATAGAGATTCAGAAGATTTCATTTTCTTTGATGAAAAGTTCCGCAATTTTTGCGTCATATTTATCTTATCTTTATTTATTTATTTATTTACTTATTTACTTATTTATTATAAAAGGAAGAGATAAGATATTAAAAGAATTTAAATAAAAAATATAATAATATATATTGTAGGCTTTTTTGTATAATAAAATCAGCCTTTTTACAAAAGGCCTAATCTTTTTTTAAAATGCCGGATTTTTGTAGATAGTTTTTTATTATTATTATTATTATTATTAAAAGCATTTTATATGAAGGCTTTTTGTAAAAAGTCTGGATTTATAAAGAATTTATGGAAATATATATGATAAATATCTTGTAATTTATACTTGCAAGACATTGACTTTTTAAAAAATTTTAACATACATCAAATATTTGTCAAAAAAATTTATACGGATCTACACGATTCTACACGATAATCTTTCTAAATTTTGAAATAAAAGTCTGTCAAACTATGTTACTTTCACTAAGGAATCGACTGACATCCATCAACTGACACGACATTCTGGAACTTAGGGGAAGAAAAGGAAAGACAGGCCTGCACGACGGGCGATGGGTTTTAGCTGTTAGAAACGAGTTCCGGGAATAGCTGTTAGGGTGGATAGGCACAAAGAGGGTGTTCCGGAGACCCTAACGTAAACCTACACGCACACAGATACGCATCAACCAATCGGGAAGAGACGCGTATTACTTCAGCTGTGCCGGACGAGCTTGGCCTTGAGCCTCTATATAGGGTGACTCGCTGGAATTTTTACTGCGAGCAGATCTCGCTTTGGGTTAGGTCAGAGAAATTAGTCGGAAATCAACATGTAGATGAAAAAAGAAATTCGGCATAATAATTGCGGCTTGTTTCTTTTTCCACATTATTTAGCGTGTTTCGCATAAAAGTAATTAATGGATTAAAATTAGATATACTAAAAATGAGGTTTTTTAGGTAAAATAAAAAGCAGAAATACATTTTATTTATTTCAACATTATAACGAAAATTTTAAATAAATTAAAGATTTTAAATAAATTTTTTTTAATAATTATATTTAAATACAAAAATTACATACTTTAAGGAATGTAGAATATCGTTTGTTACATGCGATGTTATACTAATGTTAAGCAAAATTGCGTAAAATGGACTCAAAATCTAAATTCTTGCAAAAGCCTCAATGAAATGTTATAAATGAAAGTATCACAAGGTCGTTTACTGTATACGAGCAAACCTCGCTTCATCTTTATCTCCGTTTTCGCGCCGTCTCCCGTTAGTCATTCGCAGCTGATAGACTGTCGCAGATATCGTGCAGAAGCGTTAGTAACAGGCAACTGACTGACGCCAGCCGACAGTTATTTTTGTAGCCGTTACAAGGAAAAAAGAAGAAATCGTAAAATGCAGTAGAGCCGCGTTATGCAATGTTCTTAGAATCGCTCTTGTAGAATATGCAAATGGAAGGTCGTCTATTCTGCAATACTTGCGTGTGTCACTGTTACGGAATGCTTTTTATTTTCTAGTTGACTTATTCAGTCCTCTCCTAAATTATGCAAAATACGTCACTGGAATTTTCAATATGTTTATGCCGTCGTACATTTGCATATTCCGCATTTAGTTAAAATTGCGAATGTTGTATCACGAAACTACGATAACTCGAATGCGATTATTATATATTTCGATACAAATAATATTAATATTAATATTATATAACATTAATATACAAACGCGCGTCAATGAAAAATAAATTTAGATTGCAACGAGAGACGTTGTTCTATCCTCGTTGCGAGCAATGGCAAACGATTATCGTCCAGAGGACTATCCAAAGAATTTAGAATCGCGTAGCGTCTGGAACGCGCGTACCGCAAAGAGATTACTTTTTCACGACATTCTTTCCGAGACACGTACATACTTTCCGATCGCGGTTTCCTAGTCAGCCGCAGCTGATAGGCGGCTGCAGATAGCGACGCTCGTGCGAAGGCACCGGTAACAACCAGCTGAGTGGCGCCAGCCATCAGCTGTTGGTGACTCACGCGAGCGAGTCGACCGAGAACGGACGGACACACAGCCGCGTACACCAATGCATAACGCACACACATACACAACCAATACTAGCGCGCGCGTGCGCCAGAATGCGCACGCCGTTGTGTCCGTGTGCATCTCTCACGAAGACGCTCTCTTTTCTACCTATAAGCGAAAATCCGCGAGTGCGTCTGCACCTGGACAGAAAAGCGACCAAGCGACTCGATGCGCAGATACTTTTTATTGCTATTCTTATTTTTTTTTTCTCCTCTGCTTTGCGTTCTTCGTCGATCTTCATCGTTCGATGTTGCTTAATACTAAAATACGTGAAGTTATAATTAGAACAAATCCCGCTGCTCAGCGATCGTTCTCTAAAGTCTATTCATTTGCTGGCAGATAATCACCCGCAGATATAATGTAGTAGAACGTGATACGCGGCTTGCCTCTCGATGTGCCATATGGTCGATCGTTTTTTGTCAAAAAAAAAGTTATATTTTCTTGCGATTGAAATGTGGCAAAAAAAAAAGAACTGTTCAAAGTCGATTTCTTTTATAATCTAATATTAAAAGAAAAATTGCACTTTATATAGTTTTCTTTTCGCCGTTGCTAGGAAATATAATTTTTGTTATAATACAGAAACAAAAAATAAAAATTATTTAATCGAAATGCATTAAAATACAGCAGGCATATTTTCTGAAGTCATTATTTTTTTATAGCAAGATTTTTTTAGATAATATGGAATGTTGCAAAATTAAAGTTAGAAAAAAAGAATCATTAAGTGCTACTGCTTTTTTTAAATTCTTTATTTTCGAAGATAATTTGTTGGCATATGTAGCATGAATATCATGTAACCTTGTAAGAAATTATCTCTTGTGGGTTCGACTGTTATCACGGTTGTGGCACAGACCGATAGCACGTGGTTAATCACAGCTGTAGTTACCACAACTGTAGCTGTATTTGAAACCTATGAATACTAAAAATTAGGAGATAAAAATAAAGATTAACAATTAATTTTTATTTATTAATCTTGTTTGATTCAGATAAATATATCTAAATGATCATCAGAGAGAGAGAGACTGATTATCACAAAATAACAATACAAGAAGCGAGATAAATAAGTTAAAAGGAATATTAGACGCTTTATATAGGGTTGTCTGTAGCACGCGCGTATTTTTTTTTTTTTTTTTCGTACGAGTAGCAGGATTTCAGGGTGAAAAGGAGTTTTATCCACTTCGTCGACCTACTTCGCCGCAACTGATCTGGCCGAGCGAGCGCTCTACGGGTATCCGGCGAACGAACGAGCTGACGTCACGACAGCCAACCATCCAGCCAGCAAGCCGCCGGCGTACCAGCTGATCTAATATAACCACTCGATGAGAGTACGCCACGTGGATTTCTGGTTCCGTGGACCTCCACGTGTCGTTATGAATGATCGCCGATGAATGCCGCGGCCTGATTCAATCCTCGTGTGTGTTACTCTGAACAATTGAGCTGCTTTTATACCGCGAGGAAAGACGGTTGTTTCGAAAACGAACAAAACTATAATGGAACGTGATTTATTTTGACATTAGAGTGGCAGTATTGGATCTTACTACTATTGTACAAGACAACTGTGACGACGAGAGACGATATAATGTTGAAATTAATATGAAATGTGTAGACGAGTGACTTTATCAGTTATGAAATGTCCGATTGCGTCATCAACATTTTATAGTTTAATTAATCTCATAAATTAACGACGTATTGCAACATTGTGGAAAATTATTCGTTTTTTAAGATACGGCAATAGGCGATACACCAGGGATGAGAGTTAGAATGCGAATAATGCTACGTTACAACACACTTCGGCCATTGTGAAATCTTTGATAGACGATCGTGACATGGGTTATTGCATCGCTCATGATGTACGATTATGCCTCTGTACATTTGGTCGCGGTTATGCGGTATTTGAGTGACATCTTCGAATGAGTAACTGTTAATATTTCAGTTCAAGAAAATTACTGGACATATGACAAGTGGTCAATAAAGCATCGTGAAATTCAAAGACACTTTTGCTATTTTTACGTACTTTTATAGTTGTTAATACATTCTATGAACAATAAGTATTTTTACGTTGTAAATTATTGAATTGCATTGCTTTTTTAAACTATCTTATCAATTTAATAATATAATAGTATTAATTTTATTCATCTATACAAATTATACATATATATCTTTATCAGTCTGAATTAATCTTATTTAAATTTAATTTACACCCAGAATAAATCAAATTTTAATAAGTTTCAGAAAAGCGTTCTAGTATTTTTAACAGAGTAAGAGAGAAACCTATATTATAACTACATATATAAAAATAGTATTATATATACATATAATGTTTTACATAATAATTTTTGGTGAACAGCTTTCACATTCGTTCGTATTATCGACATGTGGCATTTCGGAGCAAGGAGCAAGGTCACGGTTCTCTTTGCTGAGTCATCCTTACGGCGGTATATCCGCCATCTCGATCTTTCTATTTCTCTTAACTCTCTTTCCCATTGCTTTCCTTCCTGCCACTCGTTAACATATAAATTTCCCAGCTGTTTGCTATTTCCTCTTTTATCGACTTTACTTACAACTTGGTCTACAATATTACGGAATGAGCACTGCATTATTAAAGACTTCGCTAACTTATTTATATGTTCACCGAAGTGGATTTAACTATGTAATCAGACATAAGTGCATGACTTCGATGGATTTAAAAAATGAATCTCTTGTATTAATTTTAATACAGAAATGATTTTTAGATTGAACAAGATATAGGATACATGGATATAATGGTATTTGTAGGTATTAATAGCCAATTTCGTCAAGCTTTTTTTCATATTTTAGATATATGAATGATTTAACGAATTATCAATATTATCAGCAAAACAAAATTGAAGAACATTACTAAATTTAACAAATTTGTTTTAAAGCTGGTAAAATTGATTGTATTCTTTTTTTGTGCTTCTAAAAATTATAATTTTTATTATAATATTTTTTGTATAAAATTCTGAGAGAGAGAGAGATATATGTGTGTTAAACTTTGTACATTTTTATTACTTTTATCTATAATCATGATTATCTTTAGCGCAATAAATATGAAAAAAATCTCGATGTTGACAGAGTTAAATATTTTATACTTGCTCTTTAACTGAAATTGATGTTTACACCGCGTTATAGCGTGCTTACAGCTGACCTTTACATTATGATGAGACCCATTTGTGATCTCCCGATAGCGTACGTGCGTTATATATCATGCCTCCATTATTTGCGTAACGACCTACGAAGGTATGTTACGCGCAGCATACACTATAAACACGAAATTAGAAATAGAAATGTCTATTAAAACGTAGCAAAATTTAAAATTAATGATATTATATAATTTATATATATTTATATGATATACAACATATTTTATTTTATATGTAATATGTATTGTTAAATTTTATGAGATTATATATATATATAATTCTATAAAAAAATTTTAATAATGTGTGCGCGTATATTAATTTTCTTAATGTTTAAAGGAGGATAATCGATAATATTTAATAATTTTTCAAAATTATTATAGTTTCCCAAAATTATGCGAACACATCAATGGTAAAAATTATGTTCACAAAAAACGTGAATAGAATAATTATTTACAAAAACTTAAATACATAACTCACGATATTTTCATATATATTATAAAGTATACAGCTTTTGAATTACACATGTATTTTGAATCATATCGAGATCGTTTCTATAATAATTCCAAAAAGTGACTCGTGCTTTGATATATAATAATTTATTAATTTAAAAATACTTACTCCGCGCGTATGTATTTATTTTCTCTGCGGAACAAGGCCAAGATTACCCATTATCTCTTATCTATACGAAATGACACAGTCTTGTTTCATAAAGAAAAGAAGAGCCGGTATGTGGAGAAGCTTGTCTCACGAGGAAAACACAAAATAGTTAATGGTAGATTATTAGAAATTTGTGATAGCGTATCTTAACAGAATGTTAATCATATACTGTACTCACCAATTCACATAAACATAAAGATAGTAAATAATAAATATAAGCATAGTAAACAGAGGAGAACAGTACATACAATACGGTTGGATGATAGTAATAACAAAACGATTCAGAGAGCATAAACGATAGCGATACATAACATACTTTAAAGCGACGTACATCTCTGTAATCAAAACAGATATGTCGCGAGCAAATCTTTGGCGCTGCCGCCGAGAAGCATCAACGTCTCGCTTCATTGACCACGAATCCAACCATCTACAAGTCTGTCGTCGTAAACAAGCCGCACGCGTTCGGGATGAAATGAAAACAAAGGGAAGGGAGAAGGAAGGGGAAGCCACTTTGCTTTCAATTTTCTTAAAAGCCTTCGCGCTACGATACAAGACGCACGATCCCACAACTACAGTAGAAAACTCAACGAGATATTACGCGTCATGCATGTCAAATGGTCATACGCGTGTGTTAATATTCTCTCTCGCTCGTATCGCTTCGGTTTCGTAGCTCTATCTGTTTGATATTTATACTGAAATACTTTGACCGCAAACGTTTATCGTCCAACAGAAATTCTTTTTTTTTTTCTCTCTTTAATAACGAGATGATATAAGCGCAGCTGTCTACATGAGGTAATTAAAATAAATTGACGTTTTTATATGTATAAAGATACAAGAGTTCAAGGATCGCAACTTTTAAGTATTTAAAGACTTAAGCATTATCGTTTCGCGTGATTATGTGTGATGCACAAGATATTCGGGAATTATTTGGCACAATCTATGAAAATTTAATCCATATAATTCTATGCAAAAAATGCAATATATCTATATATTTGATATTAACTAAAATAAATTTTAAATTATATATATTACACTTTATTGATTATACACTCTTTTTCCATACTAATAAGATTATATCGTGTTGTTTATCATTCAATCCAAAGCATCGTTAAAAATTCCGATTTATGTGAAGAAAAATTCCACTTATATGTTTTATAATTTATTTTTTTGCAGAAGCGTCGAGACGGTGGACGACGGCTCGGTGACCACGAGTGTGACGGTTGCCGAAGTCGCTGATACGCAAGAGCAGCAATCGCAGCAACCGCCGCAATCAAAGGCTAACGTCGGAATTGGCCGACGGGTTAATAATCATAGCGCTGCTTTGAGCAACGGCAACGGTATCAGCAACATCGGCCGTGTCACGCCGCGCAGCCACATGGAGCAGGAGAAGCGAATGCGGCGAGAAATCGCCAACAGCAACGAGCGACGTCGTATGCAGAGCATCAACGCCGGATTCCAATCGCTCAGGACGTTGCTGCCGCATCACGAGGGCGAGAAGCTGTCTAAGGTAAGTCTCTCGTGTGGCTTTACATTAACCTCTGACCGGAGTCGTGCGAATCTCGAACATGTTTTGAGTCATGGAGTCATGATTTATTTTCCACAATAAAATATTAAAAATACATAAAATTAATATATATAAATAAAAATAAATAGAGAATATTAAATATATTAAATTATTTTTAATATATTTTATAAAGTACATCAAATTTACATTTTTTTGATTTTGAAAAACTAATGAAAAATCAATTTTTACACTCCACGACTCTGGTTCAGGGTTAAAAATGTGCGTTTATATCATTATATGTTGATTTCGTACGAAAAGTCGAGTGTGCCGATATAAAAATGTGCGGGGCATACTTGGCATCGTATAATAAATCTTTGGTTGAAATGAGAATTGTATCCATGTGAAAAGTGTTATCGTCATCATCATATTTCTCGTAGTTGGAGTCGCTTGTTCATTCGATATGAATTCGCTGTGTAAAAAAAAAAAAAGAAAAAAGAAAAAGAAACTGAAAAACATTTCCTCCAATAAGTTTTACCTGTGCTGGAGGAAAAATCGATTGAGCTTGAATAATAATGATCATTCATTCATCGCCTCGTGCTCACGTCTTTCCATGGATACATTAGAAGGAATGCACAATTATTGCATGCTTCTTGAAAAAGGAAGATATTCGATCAAATGCCAAAAAATTAAATTCTATAAATGTTTTAATTTTTATCATCAAAAAATTGTTTTCTCTTTTCCTTAAAAATTTATGTTTTTATCAGAATTTTAAGGCATAAAAAAAATATGGATTTAATTTTATCAAAAGACCGCGTAAATAGTCTAGACGAAAATTGTTGCATGAGACTAATCCGGGTCTTACTGCATGATTGTTTCTATTGTACAAGCAATGTTTCATTACCACAATCGCAAAACATCGTTCCTTTTTTATTAAAATGCATCCGATTTTAGGAAATTCTCATTTCATTCCATGTGTGGCGTGCGTATACGAAATTTCTTTTATGCCGCACGCACTAATATATAAAATTGAAAATCTTGCGATATTACTGCAGAATTGCAAAAGTGGTGTCACGCCCATATTTAGTACCACCTTGCGATTTTGACTGTCCGTTCGAACAATATTTAAGACTTGAGAACTCCTACGACGCCCTTAATCGATATGTGATCATTTCGGATCGTTGGGTCGTTATGCGAGTATATGAGCATTCAATAATCTGGCCCAAGTGAAGTTGTTAGGAATTACATTGCTTTACGCAAAATATTCTATCTCAATACTCCTTGGATGAATTCAATTGTCGAAGACGTTCGATAAAATTATTTACTTCTTTACAGTAGCCCTGAAAGTTTTTTCTATTATGATTAATTTTTAAATGCATTTAATTGGATATTATTATATCTCATCTATTTTCGAGCAATAATGAAAATAAAATACAACCTTGGAAGTAAAATAACGAAATGATCGTCAAAGAATAAATGATTAGTAATATCATGCATTTAAAAAATAATTACTTGCGATTTAATTTAGCAGTATTAGATTTTATACAAGACCATACAAGAAAAGTAACGATGATAACGAAATAATAATGCCGTGAAAATCCGATTGTATGGGATCAATACTGCATGATTTTTTGTTTTGCAAAATATTTCTAATTTTTTTAATATGAAGGTCTTTTATTCGATATCTATTAGCGAGTATATAAATAATATTTATCACTCTTATTCGGCCATACAAACAAAAAATATCGCTGGAATGCAATGGCGCTCGTTAAATACATAACTGGGCCATATTTGATTCTTTGCCTAATTTTGCACGTGCATAGTGCTGAAAAATAAAAGATTTCTCTATATTTTCGTCAAGTAAGGAATCTCTTGGTACGTATCTAAAAATCTTTTTTAACCGTTATTTAAAGAACGCAAACGCATACATCACACTTCAGAATGGCGTTTTGGTACCATCCGTTCGGAAGAGTTTTATTATATTAGGGCCAACAAGCACGGCATCGCGCGCGCGCGGGCCAGGTCAGGCGGACAATTGGACCGGAAACGATCTACCTCTCTTTGACAAGGTGAATTCGTCAATAAAGCTCAATCGTCTCTCTTTTGCGTTTAGGCGTCGCAATGTTACGCAAACCGTTGTCGGCGGCTTTTATGAATTGCCGCATGCTCTTCGGCTTTGGCTAATTTTAGCATGTGAAAGTCGGTATCCGATCCCACGCCGTAAAACTAAACTCCCGCACAATCGGTTTGAGCTAGTCACGCAGGAACTTTCATTATTAAGCCCCACGTTGTGTGACAGCGTCCGTTTAGTTTTTACACTGTCGGGGCATTGACGTCACTGCAGTCGAGTATCAGCTGACGCGAATGGTTCGCATGATCGAACATTATTGAATTTTTAACCTGCGAAATAAAACTATCATGTCGACCGAAAGTTTACGGTGTTTTAAATTTCCCGAAACACAATTGAATGATTTTTTGTATTATACTACATACGCGTTATTTTTTCGTTCTGTTTTTATAAATTTATTTAGTATATTAAATAATATATTTCGTAATTCTCTTTTGTTTTCGGCCTGTTGTTTTGAATAATTGATATAGATTACGTTCGTGCGAGTTTATATTAACAAATATAAAAAATTATTTATTCGAGAAAAAGATAAATCAAAATGAAGCAGACAATCAGTTAGCACTGT
Organism: Formica exsecta; assembly: GCF_003651465.1. Taxonomy (NCBI): domain Eukaryota; kingdom Metazoa; phylum Arthropoda; class Insecta; order Hymenoptera; family Formicidae; genus Formica; species Formica exsecta. The sequence goes on from NW_021852035.1 coordinate 857,774, forward strand.
TGGGTATGAATACCGGACCTTCGTAAATCTTTACCTACGAGCTTGTTCCTAAAGCCTTGTGAAATCTTTGAAGTAAGGTCGAGCGTGGGAACGAACCGCGGCATTAGCATTTTACAACGCAAATAATATTAAGTCGATCATATGAAAACCGCATTTTTGATAGTTGACACGTATACCTGGCATTATCCACGAAATGTACCGAGCCATTTTTTATCCACAAATTTATTTATAAAATGTTACTAAAATTTTTCTTAAAAAAAATGAAGTATTCAGATCTCAATATACGTTTTTGAATTATGAGCGATAATTTTGAAGATTTTTTCAACACGTGAGTCTCACAATATAATTTAAATATAGATGTAATGAAATCGTATTACTTATTTGATTTTACGTTAACTTTATTTAATAGACTTGGTTATAAAGATATTCAAAATTAGAAACTCGTAAGACGTGAATTTTTGAAGCCATGAAAATTGAGCATGTGTAGAGGATAAACGTGGAGATGAGCCATGCTAATAAAATTTCGCCAGCTTTAAAAATAGCACCGACTAAAAATTGCGCAACACGTACGCTCTCAGACAACGCGGTCACGCGGGGGTCAAGAGTTAATCGAGTATTTAACAGGAAATATGGACTTCGCGAAACGAGACGGGACGAGACGTCAAACACCGCCGTGCCTTGTGAGACGATTAAAGGTAGGCACACAATGCGCATGTGTGTCAGTCGGGACAAGAACCTCGAGAGTCGCGTGACTCGTAATTGGCGGTGTGAACTAACAGCTGATCTCGCGCCGATCGCAAGCGCAAGTCGCTGCGTAATCAAGCACGTGTCGTATTCATACGTACGCATCGTTGCATTTATCGTCATACTGTTTGTTATTATGTCGTATTCATCTTCTATCATTCGTAAAAAATACGGTTTTTCGTATCTTCAGATATATAAAATTTAGATAAAATTATGATTCTCTTGTTGATTGTAGCATTAAAAATTAGAACTTATATAATTAATTTTAATATATTTTGCTTCTCTCTCCCACTGATTGTATTGATATTTTATACCTTTGATATAGTTTTTAAAATAGAGCTAAAATATAATTAAATACAAGTCATAATATATAGGATGCTAAATTTTTTATCTAACACATGTAAATTTTATTTTATTATACGAAGACATTTTCATAATGGTATTTTATTCGAATGATATTTTAGTAGTTTTATTAGATCGCGAATTTTATTCGGAGCACTATTTAGCCGGTGTTTCGGGAACCCGTTGTTTCCAATGATGTTATGCCATAAAAGGTACTCTAATTACTCCGCGCGCGATTTCTGAAATTCTCCGTGACCTCGAATGATGATATATACACGTGCACCGGTTTCGTTTGCCTCCGCGTATATGCGGTAATTCGTATACATATACGTATATATGTATGCACACATATATATGTACGGATGTGTGCGTGCACTTTCGCAACGCGATATTTCGCGAACCAGTCGGCCGCCGACCACATGGTTCAATTCCCACGCATTTCTCTTGTGCTCTCTCTCTTTCTCTCCTCCTCATTCCCTTCGATCCCAACCTTTTTTTTTTGCTACTCCCCCCTCTCTCTCCCTTTCCGTTCACCTTCCCCCATCTTTATCTCGCTCGCCTTCATCGTCGGTCCTGTCCCTTCTTTCTTGGCGTCGAAGGCCAAACTCGGACAAGCGAAATTCGTACGAAGCCCTGGCCCACTGAGGGAGAGTCGTCGGCCAGCTCTTTGGCAATATTAACGAGCCCACGGTCTCCAAATGCGAGAATGCTCGATTGCTCCCGACTTCTTCTCTTGCTTGTTACTTCCTTAAAGTAAAATGAAATATTATTGCTTCTTTTGTCTTCTCTTTCCTTTCTTTACGAACAAATTTGCATTTGAATCGTTTCGACCATTGTCGCTATATACATATATACCCATCGGGCTATATATTATTCAACTTCTTACTTTGAAACTTTTTTTTTCGTGCTTAGAATTGAAATTTCCAACGCTGTCGAAATTAATTTTTTACCAAAAGTGTCAACAATATAAATTTTATTGAAAATTTTATTCGCTTTTTTATTTTATTAAGATATACAGAGAAATTATCGATTATATAAAAAAAAATATTTTTACTTAAAAATCTAAATATCTAAATAGATACGTTTCGGCTTTTGATATAATTCAATATGTTCTATTATTGATTCCTGAATTCTCGATTCCTAGCGATATTTTTTCATTGAAAAAATGACGTATGGGATGATCGTGGGTTTTTCGTTGGATATTCTTGAGTCTTTTGTGCGCAGGAGGACGCAGCCACGCATCGGAAACGAAATAAAAGGAGGGCGCGCGCAAATGAGCGCAGACGCCTCGACCCATTTTCATTTAGCGCTCGCCAGACAGAAATAAAAATAAACCGTCTCTGCTGTTCTCTTGTGCCTTTAACGAAACTCGATTCGAGACTGCCACGCCGCGGCTAAAGAGAGCATTTTGTGCGCGTAATTGCGTTTCACGCCGCGTGGGAGAGGCCGGCTCCGATCGATCGCCTGAATATGATGGGCTCTGCCAATCCCCTTATTTTCTGGATTCGATTTTCACACATATTTCGTGATAAACTGTTTATGTTATAATCTCATCTTAATGATTTGTTTGTATATATTTGTATTTTAAATTATTATAAATATTTTACTTTATACAGAATTTCCACCAGGAATATATCAAGAGATAAAAAAATATATATCATAAAATATATTTTAAATGTATATTAATATATCAAACAGTCACAAATTTAGCCAAACCAATCATCAACTATCGATAGATGGGCCTAAAAATGGAAATATATTTCAATCAAAATACGAATAATTCTGCGTTGGAGTAATTTTGTTATTAACTCCCTCGATAGTAAAAAAAATCTGATGAAACGATGACGACATCCAAGAATCTCAATCTTGTTCATTTCTAACGTTTAACAAACGTTTTCATCCCATTTTCTTGAAAGTTCTCGAAGCGGGAATTTCATGGCTGGGGGGCGCGCGCAAAAGAGAGAGAGAGAGAGAGTGAGAAAGAGAGACAGAGAGAGAGAGTAGACTAGGCCCCTCGATTCTCATTGAGAGTCGTCTCCTCGTAAAGAGACTGCGTCGGGAAGCATCGTCGGGTCGCATGGGCTGCATTCATTTCCATGAACTCTCAACGCCAGCTTCGAGGTTGGGTCGTGTCCCCCTTGCCTCCGCCTCTCCGTTCCTCTCTTTCTGACCGCTAACGGTTAGTCACGGACATACACTCCATCCCTCTCTCTTTCTCTCTCTCTCTCTCTCTCTCTTTCTTTGTGTGAGATGTATATATTATTCTTTTGGTCTTTGTCGTTCCCTCGCGATGCAGCCTCTCTGATCTTCGTAGTGGTAGGCAAGGACGGCGGGAACCCAGACATCACGTGCTTTGTCCGCCACAGTCTCGTCTTTTCTCTTTTCGAATCCCCGATAGTACTACGAGATGCGCACATACATACATACGCGCGCGTATATACAAGTGGCGGCTACCCGACGTAAGACTCGTCGTCTCATATCTTGCGAGAATGAAGTCGTATAATACGTACAACTGTTCTCACTCGGGACTGTGTATGTAATAGCTCTCTGATTACATATGTGACAATATAATATTAAATTTTATATATATATAAAAGATAAAATTATTTGAAAAAAATCATAGAATCTTCATAGTACGTTCGTATTATAGAAAAGAATGCGTTATCTCGAAAATTTAGTTAGTAAAATAATGATTTCTATGACATTTTACATTTCACGATTTCAATTATGGCACGTGCTACTGCAACACTCTGGAAATTGCTACAAAATTGCATACATTAAGACAGCTGTTGTACATGCGATCATTGCTGCTTAATTATACGAAAATAGAATCCTCTCTCTCTTTCTAATTCATACGAGTTTTGCACGCTTGAAAGATGTCCGATTTGTATATAATAATTTTTGATTTGTCAATATCAAAAATGAAGCATAATATGGGATTTATTATTCTTTTTACTACAATAACTCAACTAATTATATAAATTGTTTAATATTATAAGTTATATATTATTTATATAATTATAAAATAATTAATAGAATACAATAACAATTAGATTATATAATTGATAGATTCAATATTTTATAATAATTCTCAAAGCTATAAATGCGATAAACTATTGTAGCATATATTCAATTGCGCGCACAGTTGTATTGAAAAATATTAAATTCATTTTTTATTAGTTTTTATTGAATTGCGTAAAGAATTTTTACAATATAAGGCGGGATTTATAAGAAACGTTATAAGAAGCGTCAGCATCGACGATGTCGCACCTTGCTTAACTGACAATGAGCATCTCTTTTTCGCTTTTTTCGCTTCTCTTCTTATGCCAGTACTCTTTCCTTTTTCCTCTCTCTCTTTCTCTCTCTCTTTCTCCGTCTTCCTTCGCTGTCATATCTCCTATGCGTGGTACATATATTAAAAACCGTGCAAGTAGAAATAATTTTTCCTGCGTTTTCGATATTTTCGAAGAGCTTGCGGGAGGTGAGAATTCTGAGGATTTTGATTTAAAATCTCACATATTGATCGGTATTTTTAATAACGGGCATGATGAGATATCCATGAGAAATTTATCCCTAATAATAACTCTAATAAAATGCTAAAGAAGAAAGATAATAGCATGTTGTCAATAAGGCTAATTAACATATACAATCTTATTAATTTTTAACGAACAAATGTTTTCATCTCATTTTTCTCGTGAACAAATTTTTAAGACGTGTGAATAAAATTGTTTTTTTCTTTATATCGGAAGTTTAATCACCACGTATAATCTGAACGATTTCTTTTGTTCTACCTATTTGAATAATAGACACGACATATTTTTTTTCTAATAAGAGGATAGCTTAGTCTCTTGAGGATTAAAGATCGTAATCTCTCGAAAACTATAGCCTGTTACGTATCTAGAAATATCTTGAACGGAAATCAAGGTGTGCCATATGCACCTTGATGCCCGTCCTCTTTTACCGATATGGTTTCTTGCGCGGCTACTTTTGTTGCTTGACGCGGTGGGCCAAACGGGCGGATCCCCTTAAGCATCTGGGTCATTTTGTTACCCTTTCTTCCTCTTCTTTGCCCCAGCTCTCCTTTCTACTACCACGGATTTTGCACACCCGTCCCTTTATCCCACTATTCCCCCTCGTCCTTTTTTTTTTACCGTCTCGTGACCAGTAACTCAACTTCGACCGATACAGCTGCTGATTTTTATAAGATGTTCTTTTTTATATAGTTTTCTTTTTATAATAATTGTAAAATATACAATCTCTAAACAAGTGAAAAATCGAACAATCGATCAAGCCAATTGTGTGATGCCGCGATATATTTTTGATCAAAAAATGAAATCTTCATAATAACAGTTCTATAATCGTCTTCTTCGAATGTCATGTCGAGACATAACAACAGATCGTTGTTAAACTTTGCCGCTGTCATCTTTTTTTCACACAAATACGATGCGTCGCGACGCAAATATATCTCGTATTTCTGCGGTTATAACGCAGTTCGTTACGCGTGACTGCGGCTGTGGATTTTCTCGCGAAATCCTAAATGACAAATCACGTCCTGCTCAAACGGACGGAGATAACACGTATGAGATACTAAGATAGCGATATTCAAGAAATATGAAACCAATCCTACTATAATATCAATTCGTCAGAATTATTGTTATCGCGATGAAATTGCTTTTCATCGATGCAAAAGAAGCTTCAGTAAAGATTTAATGTACACCGTGTATTCTCATCTCGATACAAAATCAAGAATATTTAAATTGTATTTAACTTATAATAATGCTTATTAAACGCGAGAGAGATACAATAACAAATATTGCAAGAAAGCTTCCTCCTAATTTTAAAAAATTTCTTCTTTTTGCTTTTATTATTAGTGAGTATCCACTCGATTCACGACTCTTAATCGGTTAGCTCAACGCTCATCTGTTCCGTAAATCATAAATTACTGCGAGTTTTGCTCGTTAGAGTTATATAACGCAAGAGACAAATTGTCCTTGCGCCGGAAATAGTATTTAATGTCGGTGTCAAGACATGTTCGGTGAAGGCTAATAATAAATTGTCGGCACAGGATGATTGTTCGCAGAAAAACACCTCGTTAAATATCAACATCCAGCGATTTCTAAGCTCTTTCGCGACCGGCGGGACCGGCTTCTATGATGGCGAATAACGCTGACGGTATTGTTTATGCGACGAATATGTACCTATATATGAATATGCCCCGCGATCCATTTCACGCCCGTAAATTTACGCGTGAACCGCGTAAATAAATCGCGCACGTGCGAGCCGTACCGAATCAGCGGCAGCTCCCATGCTTTGTCACGTAACAGTGTGAGCAATAGATTGCTTTAGTTATTAAAAGCGCGTCAAGCCGTTTTAGTTACACGCGAGCCGAACATTCTCGAGGGAACATCCGCGCGAATTTACTCCGAGTCCATAGGATTTATTACTAAATTTACTTCGCTACGTTAATATAGAACATATCTAGGGTGACAACTAAATCCCATTTTGACCTTCTACAAGAAAGCATTGCTACAAATTTGTGATGATATTGCTCATACAATCTATTTTCTTATCTACATAATTGAAGAAAACAAAATTTATATATACGTTCTATACTCTTTCCTTATTTTTTTATTTTTATAATTTTTATGCTACTGTACATAATTCTATATATTTTTAATCAATAAAAAATAAGTTATAAAAAATATAAAATGTGTATGTATACACATTGTAAAAATACAGCAATTTAAAATCGAGGGAATAATTGATTTAGTTAAAGTTGATTGCATTAATTTAGAAAAGCTTTTAATTCACATTTAAGTATAATTCATTTTTTTAAAGTAAATAATAATACGTTTGATAAAAATTTTAACGTAATAACATTGTCACCGTTGCCGCTATACGGGTCTTTCTCCTCATCGACCTGCCCCTAGACACACCTTCGTGTCAAGAGTCATCAGTTGTATTTATAGAACGTGACTCGGTGATTGCATTGCCGTTTGCTAGTAACAAGTCGCCCTAATGATGCCATTGTCTGTTGCACCTGCATCCCCGTAATCTTGCGCGCGCTCGGCTCTCTCTTTTTCCACCGGTCCACGTGACTTCTCTGCGCGTATGCGCTTCCAATTTTTTTCGTTCTTAATCTTGATCCAACGTTCGTTTCTATTCGAATAACGATCTTGGTAATTCTAATAAAAATCAATTATAGGATTCGCGTAATTCGCGATAAGCATTTCGTCGTTTGTGTGCACGAGTTGTTTTCTGTCGTCGTACGACGGGCGAAGAAATAGGACAATGATAATTGTATCTTCACGAGAAGAAAAGAAAAAGAAAACATCTGTGAGAGAAATACAATGATTCTTTCTCTTCTCTTAATTACTTTTAATTCGCCTCCCGTGATTTAATCGCGCCGCCGAGATTGTCGCAGAGTTCACTCGTAAAAGTCGCAGACGTCAGCGATACGATAGCTCGCAATTAATGGATAACTCTGTCTTCCTCTTTCGCACCATCTTCACAAGCGCGCCATTCTCTCTCTCTCTCTCTCTTTCTCTTTCTCTCTCTCTCTGTCGGCGCGTTATATTAACTCGCGATGATGACACAGTATTCGTTATGCCACATTACCGTGGAGGGAAGGAAAGGAGGGAGAAAGTCAGGAGCGACGGGTATGCCCGATCATTATTATACGGCGTTTATATCGTCGGCCGTATTTATCGTGCCGGCTATGGAATGCGACAGTGTGATGCACGGCACGTAGTAGCCTCGGCAGAAATGTTCTCGCGCGCGATTCCTCCTCACACGTTTTCGCCACGTCGTTCGTGATGTATAAGTTTTGCACGTTCCCCCTTGTCGCGTAGAAAACACGTAAGCGCGAACTTGCGGAAGAAAAATCTCGCGCCCCCCACGCGGAAATAGGGATTCTTCGTGTAATCGAGTAAAATGATTAATATACATATATTTAATCGAATTTATTTCTCTATGCATAGTATATATCCGCGGTTTATTAAATTACTTATATAAAGGCCATTAAAAAAAAAAATGGAAAGTTGAAAAATTCGCATTCGAGAGCAGAAAAATCTTCCGACAGTTTTTCGAGATACCTTAGAAAAACTAGAGTCAACGCTCTTACCTAGAAAAAAATTATAATAAACTGCTAAAAATATTAAGTGTTAATCTCATAAAAGGTGATTTATAGTGCGGACGATCTCACGGATTACGCACACGCGTGAGTGTATACGCGCGTTATAATCGTATGTCGGCCCTACGGAACAGCGCGCCCATATAACAAAGCTTGAGACGGTCGTAACGCGCTTGGATACTTGAAATTGCAAGTCGTTCCATTGGCCATCGTATTATAACGATAGGAAGTTATACGAAAGAGTGAAGCAGAGGGAAAAAAGCGCGATGCGGTTAAATATATTTCGAATGAGTACATAGATTTTATTAATCGGCACAAGATTACGTTGCATTTCTTTTAGTTGCACTTTTGAAAAACTCGATGTTTTTTTTCCAGAATTTAGCGCGACCTCGTGTTCAGCAGCAAAGCTTTCCTTATAAATACGATTTTGATCGCCTTTATTATTACTGTTATACCATTATTGATAAATGTTGAATATTATATAAATTTTATATGTATGTTGTCGATATTATCTGTAAAAATTAGAAATATATTTTGCTACCTAAAGATGCAATATATTCAATATAAAAATTTGATAGAAATAACAAATTACCGTTTAAATTATTATCGTCGTTTAAGCTATTACCGTAACTAAGTTATTAGTCATATCATATTTATCTTGCGTTATCAATGCATCCTTATCTTCATTGTAGAGCTCAGACGTTATCTACTTACGAGCAGTTACGTAAGACGAATGTACAATGAAACGTTTGCGATTATTGTTGCGAATTACACAGGTGTATCTTCTATTATTAAGAAATCGGTTATCACTTTGATTGAATTTTACATTGGCTTTACATCTTTTTATTGAGATATTAATAAAAAAAAATTAAGCGTATATATAAATAATAGTTGTGTATACTATAGCAAATTTTCGAAATTTATTCTTTAAATTTATTGTTGGGTATATATTCTCACAGTCAAAAACTCGTTTAATGTTTATTTAGAATTATTTGATATTTTAATATGTAATTCGTGTAGTAGTAGAAATGGCGATAAATAAGACCGGACTTAATATCGGCGGCCAACTGCGGCGCTAACGGGTATAAACGGCGCTTTCTTGCGCGAGCAAACTGTCGTGTTATTCCGTCTGCGAAACGAGATTAATGGACGCATTGTACCCTGCTACGACATGGCACAGTAATGTCGTGCACGCTCGTAAGTAATGCCGGAGATCATTGAGAACAGGCAGCACACACGTATTCGGTTCTCTCTCTTTCTGTCTCTTTCCGTTTTTATTTGCCTTCCATACCTGACAATATGTTATATAAAAATGGATAAAAGACGCGTCCAATTATACCCATAACATTGTCTAACGATCAGATTCTATCGCATATACATAAAAGAAAAATTTTCCCGCGTTTATGCGCCGGAATCTCGTAGATTTTTGCGATTGTATGAAATGAAGCAAGTTTGTCTTCCGTACATCTTATGACATATCTATATTTTATTTTGTATTTCAATTTCTGAATATTTAAATATAGTAAATTATCATATTTTAGTAACTAGTATTTTATAAAATAAATAAAGTAGAATATTATAGAGATAGAAAAATATAATGCAATAGAGAAGAGAAGAAAAAAAGAGGAAGGAGAAGAATTCTTTTATTAAAATTTTATTATTTTAAACATATCTCGCGTACATAAATTATTATTATATCAAACATGCAAAGTTATACGGTTATTCTATAATGAAATTCTCTTATTTAGCTGTTTCTTATCTCACACGTACATTGTTTGGACAGTGGCTGGTGGCATGTAGTTTGAAGAGCTTTATTCACGATACACAGCGATTACGGGGCCGTTGCTCCGAAAATTGATCGTATATCTGTTTATTGTGACAGTGTTACCAAGGGGTTCATAAAATTTAGGTCAGGGCTGTATGCATGTACGGTATTTAACGCACAGCACGTGCTTTTCCATTAATAATTATTGGACGGTGAGTTACGTCGACCAGCTGTTACATGACATCGTTGAAGCAAACTAAATCGTATCGTCTTTCGTTCTCACGTATATATGCATATCCCGGTTCTCTTTGCAAGTGAGAGAGCCAAATTTGAAATTTTTCTGTGACACTTGGCTAATACTTGTCTTCAACTTTTTAAATGATTGATTATATAGTTAACTTATCGAATTATAAAGAAAAAAAAGTGTGTTATTACTCAATTAAATCTGCAGTATGAAATTTTGCACTTTGAGAAATTCAATTTATTATTTAATTTATTTATTCAATTTATTATTTACATAATAATGATTTAACACCGTGAAAATAAGCTGTAGCATTCAAGATTTAATTCTCATGAACTCCGATGTTCGCAACCATCTTTTACGCGTTTACCATCGTTTATCCTTACGCGTTACGTGTCTTACGTGATGCATTTCGCGTCATGGCATAGGGTAGCGCCTGCGGTTTCGCTCGCGAAGAAAGATGTGCACCGACTTCAGCTTAGCTAGCCGTCGCTTCACGCTACGGTGATTCACCCACGTGGCGGAACGCGAGTCCCGCGGGGTCAGTGGGAGTGTGGGCTCAGAAAGCCGCCGTCGCATTATTCTCCCGAGTGAGGATCTCTCACGGCGGAAGAAGAAGAAGAGAGTAGAAAACGAAGCGATGGCAACCGCAGACGCGAGTTATTGGCCTGTTTACCTCTTCTGCCTGCAAAATTATCCACTCGTTCGATTCTGGCAAATGGCTTCGCGGCCGTCAAACGGGTGCGCTTGAGCCGCCGGAAGAAACCATCAAAGCTGCCCGAGATGTTTTCCTCGTGAATATTACTTACGACTTTCACGGCGCGCGAGCGAGATCTGGTACGTTGCCAGTGGACGTTAAAGCGGGAAAAGAACTTCCGGCCAATTATTCCGGAGAAAGTAATATAGCTCTTCTCTCTCTCTCTTCTTCTTCTTCTTCTTTCTTTTTTTTTCTCCGCGGCTATCTCGCATCAGCAAAATCAATTTCTCGCCGACATTACGTCACTAATGTCTATCAATTACCAACTAATGTCTATTAATAAAGTACCTCACAGCATGGGAATTAAAAAAAAATCCTAGTATTATTTTGGTGAGATTATGATCTCACGAGCAAATTATCTTTTTGCGTGGTTTATTTCTAACAATAAATTGGTTGCTTGAAAAATTAAACTTTTACTGAAATTATAATGACTTTTAAACACACACGTATCGGTTCTAAAATTAATTTCCGCCAAGTCATAAAAAAAATATATAGGATTATACATACACATCGTTCTAATATACACACTGAAAAATACATACTTTATACAAGTAAATATTACTTGTTTCAAGTATTTCAAAAGTTCATATATCCGCAAATCTATCATAAGTTCATCATAAGCATCAAATTTATTCAAAATATATTCTGAATCCTAATAAATTTAATACTTCAATCAAGAATATTAAATTATAAAATTGAAAGAAATACATTAAATTTTTCTGATCTAATAAATTTTCTTACATTAAATTAACCATATCTGACTTTTCCTCGATACAATTTTATAATATTCTTCAAAAGAAAATATTTACTTTTTTGAGTACATGATAATGAGTATTTCTAAAATTTGTGACAAATCTATTTTAAGACTATTATTAAGAAAATATTCTTTGTTAAAGATAACTGTTACTTAAAAGAAGTAAAGTAAACTGAGTAATCATTTTACTTAGCAATAGAATAATATTTTTCTGTGTGTAAGATGTACCAGATTGTGACTCTGAAGTTATCCATTAATCTCTAATTTCTAATCACATTTTCCTTAAATATTTTTCTTTTTTTCTGGTGTATTAATAATTTTTGACATATTTATTCGTATAGAACTTCAGGATTCTTTTTTCAAAAGAACTTTTTTTTTAATCTAATTCACTGTTCAGAGGAGAATGAAACAGACGACTGCTCATCTGCTTAGAAGCGTATTAATTTTAATAAACTGAATAATCATTTTACTTAGCAATAGAATAATATTTTTCTGTGTATATTAATAATCATTGTGTCATTATGTTTATATATAATTTGAATATGCGATCGAAGTTCTATCTAAATGCGTAGAATATTTTATGTATAACAGCGTGTGTAGTAAAAAAAAAATCGATTTTTATGCTACCTTATGTACTATAAGTCATTTTCTTGATTACTCGAGCGCTAGGGTATATAAACTAGTTACGGAGACAGTTCTTAGTCTCCGCGAGCTCGTTAACGCCTACTAATAAATTATCATCGGTTGTAATATCGTATTACCGCGGTATAACGAGTGTCGAACCGTCAATTAATTATCGTAACTAGCGCCGATGATGTAATTGAACGTTGCTATGAATTTTCTTCTCGACGTTGCGAAGGCATAGGTAAATCATCGCGACAAAAAGGAAGAACGAATGGAAACTGGGTCGAGTTGAACGATCGCTGTACTTGTAGGTAGATAGGTATAGATAGATAGGTAACACTTGGCAAACGCGTATAAACGCGCGCTCGGTATAGCGAGTCCAACGATGATTGTTGACAAACAATCCTGTTTACAAATAGTCAATAGCGAGGTTCTTGCGCCCGTTACCCGATGCTCGATGACGAAAATAATTACTCGGGTCGCGTCGCTCGTGCCAAGGGTTACGAGGGTTACAGAGACGAACAACATCGCCACTGCCGCCGTCGTCGTCGCCGCCGATGGTCGTTATGTAAGACGGCGCGAGTGTACGCGAACGGTCGACGGTTTCGTGTCAAGGAGCCCCCATTTTTCCGTCCAACATATCCCAACGTCGCCACGTTCGCCGAGGACATCGCCAAGTGGGACTTGGACTCGTGCTATGAAATAAATCTATCAACTGCGATAATGTAACGATTGTATCTCTATTATGGAACGAGGTGCGGAATGTGTGCAGACCGTACGCAACAACGGAAAATCGTTGAGATGTCTTATAGCTATAAAGAGGCGATATTTACATATATTGACAATATTTATTACGTGCAATATTTCTGCAAACATTCAACAGTTAAATTATCAAGAATAGAGTACCCAGAAACATTTTGATAAAGAATATATAACTTTTTCATTTTTCATGTTTGTGATATTTTCTTTTATGCATGTCGCATCGCAAGCATCGTTTCAATGAACTTCCGTTCTGCTGTTACGCGACACGGAATCCACGATGACAGGATCCGATCTGCGTGCCTCGACTGCCTTTGAATATATCGAATTTGCGGTGCAATGTAGGCATTCGGTAGTAAGGTATATGTGTGTCGAGTCGTGTGAATGTATATGCGTGTATGTATGTATGTATGTGTGAACGAACCTGGATAAGAGCCGTCGTCTCGCTCGGCAAACGAGATCTATCTCAATAGTCGGTAGACATGTGAGCGTTTGATTTTCCCTTTTACCTTACCTTCCTTACACTAATACGCATCGTACTTTACGTTAATTGAGTAATCGAATGGCTTCCTTTCCTCGGCGCAACTTTACTCTTAGATGGTTGCGACATTTTGCGGGACTTGCGACATTTTGCATGACGCGACAGTTGCGGTGACTAGTATCTTTCATTACTTCTGACTTGTATATAATGTCTACTTGATACCTTCAAATTTTTTTGATACTTGACAGTTTTTAATTTGCAAATGCATTTTTTTATATTTATAAAAAAGACTGTCTATATATATATATATATATATTTTCTTTTTCCGTGCCGCAGATGTCTATCATTCATCACTGTACACATGTAATGTGTTATTACTTTTCTAATAATTTGTCATTTAGTTGGTAGAATTGATATCCAAAGATTTCAAAGACATTATTCAATAATCGGTTCTGTACTCGTACGTTATCACTAATTCAATTATGGCTTTTTTATTATGTAATATCGTTATGGTAAGATAAATAGACGGTTGAATTATTATGTGGCTCTATATCACAAACAAGTAGTTCATGATAATATACTTTAACTGCCTTCTTTGCGATCGATGAACGAAAGTTATTCGTCTATGCCTTGTTTATATTCAGTACCATATTTTTAAATAACTATAGGTCAAACAAAATTATTTCAAGAATTTACTTTAAATATCCGAGAAGCAAACAAAAATCTAAATACTCGAAGATTACATGCTGCAACTATTTATAAAAATCTAAAAATTTGAATATGTCAGTGATCCTGTTATTAATATCTTTGATCGCGTATACAGTTATTTGTTGAGTGCATGTGTTAACGAATGAAAAACTAGCTGTGCTAGCGAAAAGGATGAGATATAAATTACGCGAACAGGATCTTTGCTGATATCCACATTTTTTAGTGACAGAATCTCGTGCCGCGAAGAGAATAGATGTCGAGATTTTCTATCGCGATTGTCGAGGTTTATAGGTCATTTGTATGCGTAAGAGTGCATCACGCTCGTGAAAACTAGTATCGGAATTTCCCAACCTCTCGCGCCGGCGCGATGACGAATGACGGAGATTCCGCGGATCAAGTAAATCACGAGCGTGTTACGAAACACGCGTACACACACTGTATAGCATGGCACTGTATAGCATAGGCATATAGTTAAAACAATCTTACTCCGATCTCTCCCTTACACACGTGTACGCCTGCGCGAGTCAACGTACGCGTTACACGCTCAGGCATCGATTCCGCGACGTGTGTTGTTATCGGAGTAAATCAATCTTCTCCGTTATCGATAAAACGGCTGAACGGCCATTCCGAGAATAGCGGCCGGACGCGGAGCCTGGTACTTGACGCTGTGTGTTTTCACGCACGTAGTTTACGCACGTAGAGCGTCAGTTTGCTCAGCATCGATATGTCAATACCGAGAATACTTTGCAGCGCATGCTGCTTAGAAGATCGCGCAGACTTAGCAGTACACTTTCGTTCGCGTGAATATAATGTTTTTTACAATTTAAAAATTCGCGGACGAGCAAGAGCCGGACGCGGATGGTCGTGCGTCAGATTCGTAGAAAATAATATTCTTTCCCGATTCAGTGACATTGCCCCGATATTTTCCTCGTCTTCGTATGTTCAGGGAGATAAAGAAGGAATATTACAAATCTCGAATTGAGATTTATTAGTACTCTTGGTATAAAACCAAGAAAATTTCGTGCCCTATGCACAATATAATCAGCTTTATAGAAAATATTATTTTCTATGAATTTAATGCACGACCATCTGCGTCCGGCTCTTATTCGCCCGTGAATTTTTAAGTTATTATTTCACTTATAATGTTTCTTTAGAAAAGCGGGAGAATTAAGGGATTTGTTGTAGTGGTGATTTACTTTTTTAAAAGATAATGTGAGAAAATTTAAGCCTGTTTCCTTGAATTTATTTCATTATATCATATTTTCACTTACATATCTTTTTATCAACATGTAATTTATATATTACGATTGAAAACATGTTATTAATATCTATAATAATTATACCACACACATCTCTCTCTCTCTCTCTCTCTCTCTCTACACATACACACATATATACATATATGCATACATATATGTATATAATATTTATGATCTCAGATGAAGAATTGCTCTTTTTTTCGCTTAATGTGTTCCGTAAAATGATTAGGCTATGATTTATGATGATTATTTCTGACTAACTTTACCTAATCTTTACAGCTGTGTTAGAACGGTCGTTTTTGAATTTTACGATTGGCAATGAATATAACACGATTATCCTATTATTGTCAGCTAGAGAATTGGAGGAAAATTATCATTCTTTTTTTTGTCGATAGTCGTATATTTAATTGTTATTTTCAAAGACACACTAAAAATATTAAGCAAAATTTCATCTTTTTTGTATCAATATAAATATTTTTGGATAATTCAAGACAGCTTTTAATATAATCTGAAATAGTACAAAACGTGCGATCTTAACAGCTCATTTTACTGTTGCATCGTTTGCATTCGCGCCTGACCTTGCATTCTTTTCGAAAATCGCGAGTGGCGCCCATAGTCAGACGATACGCCATATATTCGGTTAATTTATATGTATACACACGATCGCATTAGTAGAACGCTGGTAAAACTATCTAATAAATATTCCATGTACGACGTGTGTGCGCCCGTCTCGCTTTAATGCCTCCCGCGTTCCGCTACTCGGCTTGATTCGCGCCAAAGTTTTCTCCGTGAATCTCGCCGTTTTAATACCATCCGCATCGATTAATATTTCAGGCGCATGAATATTTCCCGAGACATTCACCGTTCATGTTATGACTACCTGTGCTCTCGTACATACGGGGATACACATCAAACAGTCATCAAAATGCGATTAATGTAACATTCTACTAGGCTCGTGTTCCATTCGACGAGGGACTTTAATTTACTTCGAAATTCCTCGTATGTTCTATTAATTTTTTACAGTCGTATCGTTCAAACGAGATATTTATTAACGTTGAATGGCCTTTCGGCTCGATTCGATTTGTTTCGTTTCGAAATTGACTCGTCCCTTCCAATCTGGAGCGATATTTTTCATCATCGACGGCTTACGGACGCTCGATGACGGGATAATATTGAATTTCCGTGCTTAGATGACGATGAACTAGCGGCCGAGAATGTTGAAAGGCCACCGAAACGCTGCCGAAACGAAATTCGATGAAGATACTATTTCTAACGAGTTTGCGAATTTCATTGCTCGTTCACGTTAAATTGCAAGGAACAAAATCGTAACAGTCGAGAATAGTTTATCAAAAGCATGAAATTGTATAATGCGACAGAATGTTGTAACTCAAAATTTGCACAGAAAGAGGAAGGGAGAGGGGAAGAGAGGGAATCTCTCAGGTGACTTTGTAAATTATACATGGGCGCTATTCTTAGCAATTTACAAGAATATGCGGGTACTGGATAGTTCCGGACACAAGTACTACCCCAAGTTTCCGAGCACTCGAACTTCCGAGTTCTCAAACTCTTGGGGTAAGTCTGCAATTTGCAAGGACCTACTCGAAAACGCGTAACTTTGAGAAGCCGTTTGTCCCCTCCCCCCGCCCTCTCTCTCGTCCCCCTTTTCTCTATCGTTCAAATTACTACCACTCCGACAAGTAGTGATAATTACGTCTAGTTTTTGTTCTTTGCGCGTTTAAATAAATCATATTATTTAATCTTTCCATTTTACGGAAGAAGTCTGCCGCGATTAGGGTTGCCATACGTCCTCTTTTCCCCGGACACCGTCCTCTTTTTTAGGGCGTCCGGGGACGTCCGGGGGGATTTTTCGAATGTGTCCGGGGTAATTATGAATGTCTGGGGTTTAAGAATATTCATAAATATTCTGCTTTTTAGATTTAATTAACCACATCATATTCAATCACTTCAATACAATTTAAGTTATCAACCATTTGTTTTTTTATTTTTATGCGTGAATCTAATAATAAAACTTCTTTTAAATTAAAAACATGTTAAATTTATTCCTTTTACTCTAAGTACTAATGAAAATGAGATCTAAAATAATTATTAATTTATTTTATTGTTATATAAGCAACTTGCTAACCTATTCGCATTTTTGTATACGTCCGGGGTTTCTGAGCTATAAATTCTAGTTTTGAAAATTTTATTATGGCAACCCTAGCCGCGATGCGTTTATCTTCCGGGCATCGTATTTTGCATTTCTCGTTGTCGTTTCGCGGGTATCGCTCTTTTTTTTTCTCAATGAGAAAACACCGACGTCGAGGCCAATTGTATAACAACGTTAATTGCAATTAACATTACATTACGCGCCCGCGGAATGGCGCTCTGATTACCGCGAAGAGATACGCGTCTGCGCGCTCACGCTCTTCGCACGCAACGTGTTTTAGCGAAGTCTTCGAATGTGAACGCAAGGTTTTTTCTCGTGATATATTATATTCATATAAACCGAATAATACCGAATTTTTTATATTTAAAATTAAAGAGAATTAGATTAATAATTTGTAGCAAGGTTGATTTTAAACACATAGCTATATCTAAAATGAATGTTATAAATTATTTTATTAATTACTCTGTCTCTCTCTTAAGACTCGATTTTTTAAAAATTCTCGAAATTTTCATCAGATTTTTAGCCGCGATTTATGTAAAAAAAAAGAAACACATTATTTATATAGATATATATTTCAAAATTAAATGAAAAGTAGAGAGAGTTTTATTTCTTGTAAAACATTTAGACTTGAGTTTTTTACAATGAAAACGTCAAGATGTTAATAACTTCTACGCTATCATTAAAAATGATGGCCCGCAGGTCAAGTTGTAGAGAATCAAATATTTCATATATAATTTGCGCTTGAAGAAAAGTGATGTGTAAACTTTGGCACGGATCGAGCGCGTTTCGCAGCCATTGCTGGCGCGATTGCATAAATTCAGTACATAGGCACGAGGCGTAGTAAGTAATAGCTGTAGTACTACAGCGCGTACTATGTGCGGCCACTAAATGGAAACTTGAATGAAACTGGGAGCAAATTGTTTTTGCGATTCTAAGTGTGGATAAGAAAATGCGCCGATTACGTGGCTGGGAAGAAAAAGAAACGGAGCGTTATTATTATGTGACATTACGTGCACAATGAGTTTTTTCCTAAGCTGTCAGACCGTCGACTATAACAGATAAAATCTCTCGATCGACCGTTTTACACTGTTTGTTTTTTCGCCATGTAATTTAAGCGAAAATTGCATGATGCGTTTACCCAATCTATTGGACTAATTAGACTATATTTTTTCTTTTTTTAGAATCTTTATGCTTAATATTTTGGTCCACAAATTATGTTGGGAAGTTAAAAATATAAGTATCGATAAAAAAAAAAACATGTTTTTGCCAACGTATCCTTGTGCATACGAAATGTTGCCATGGTTTCTTGGAAATAATGCTTTTATCGTCCCATCACGATCAAAATGCAAAGCGGACTTAGGAAGATTTAATTCCAATCACGCGGTATATTCTTTCTTTTCTTATTTCTTTATTTTAATGCCATAGTTGAAATTACTGGGAACATGCAAGGAATTTATAATTCGGCGAAAGTTGTTCGCGTACAATACCCGGTATTCTTTTGCGCGGCGTAACTTAATTAGAGAAGGATAACCAATTCACAGATTTTATCAGAATTAAATTAAAAGCGAGTGCATACATATTAATATAGCGTCTATCTGACATTGTTTTACTAAAAGTATCTCGCTACAGATTCGAGGCGAGCGACATTCATTTTTGTTGCTTGAATTTTCAAGTGCCAATTTCTTTCATTTCTTCTTCGAAAAGAGTATTTGCACGTTGAAGAATTAATGGAAAACGCGACGTGCGCACGTGCGGATCATCGTTTCATTATTATCCGTAACGCGGTATAACTCAATCTTTGATTAATTGAACCCGAAACGCACACGCGAGCGACGCGTCAACCAGGGCTGACGAGGCGGGACGAGCGCGCATAATGCGATTCTAATTCATTCACACATCAGATGAGGGCACCGCCACATCCTCGTCGAAAATAATTTTCTATTATTCGGCTGTCTATCCAACCGACACGGTTTTCCTTCCACGGTTGGCGCGCAAGTGCAGTCGATTTATTACCGTAACAGGTCGCGCCGACGCGTTGAAAATTAATTATACTATCAATCAGCTTTATAATTAACATTATATCTAATTAATTAGTTTATCAAGTTGCTTTGAGACGATATTTTATGATAATGTGATGTCGTGTGAGATAAAAAAAGAGGAAAATTTAAGAGTTGCGTTAGATTTAATTCCATTCGAGAAGAAAAATATTTGAGATAAATTTAAATTAATTGAAATGAAGCTCTCCATGCCTGAGAAATGATAGCGACAGTTTTTTGTAAATTTCTCGAGTTACATGTGATAATCGTTTTTCCTGCAATCTGAGGGAAAGCCGCTCTGAAAGCGGAAACTAAAAAGCCAACAGGTATACGCCACCGTGAGATCTTTTCTTCAGCTTCGAATCTGCTTCGAGAGAAAGTTAATGTGAAAATACGTTAACAAAAATGGAAGTTGAAAATCCATTGCAAATCGTTTATGAGATCTTTTTTTTTCGACGACCTTTAATTAAAGTCCAGAGATATTTTTTATTAAAATGGAATTTCCTATACGGTAATCATACCAAACTTATACTTTTCTTAATATTCCGAATTCATTGGAAGGTAATCATCGTCAAAAGAAAAAAATAGCAATGAAAATTGCTGATAACTGTTATTATTGCATTTTATATTGTTATTAAGGAAGAAGTTGATTCTTTGAAAAATTAATTAATATCTTCGTCTGCCGAAGACACATTTTTTTTTTTTTTATGGAACTTGAAAGATTCGGGTCGTTAATTCTCTCGGACATTTTAATCGCGTGAATCGGGTCGCTCGGAAACAGAAGGTGGCGAAAGGAGAGAGAACGTTGAAGCTGGTGCGCGGACGATTATCCGCTACGACAATATCGGAACTAAAAGTCGCACAGCGTGAACGGGGCACACGGGACTTTCGCTCGAGGACACAGTCGAGATTGACCGTGTCGCTTTAAAGCGTCTATAAAATGCGCTCTCATCCGGCGTGGCTGCCTTCTCGCGCTGGCCATTGCCAGCCGCGACGACATTCCAGGACCCGGCGTGGGCGGGCCTTTACGCGCGTCATATTTCGCGAATATTATGCGACTACGTTCTTGCTCGGACCATTAGGTTCGCCCGCAAAAGAATGCAGAGTGAGAAGGTGAGGAGAGCGAGGGGAGGGGAAGTTGCTCGTTACCTCTGGAATGCTGGTCATTGATTCTAGCTACGACCGGCATCGGAATCGGTCGAGCGAGCGAGCAATGCACGACCTTTCGAGAACCTTTCGATACATGTGGACATAGTGTCGATTAAATTCCCAGCGAAATAACCATTATTTAGACTGCGATTACAAGTCACTAACGTCGATTTTTTTATTTTTCTCTTTTTTTCAAGAGAAAGTATTTATCTATCGGATAAATTTGTGCGATACACATCAAAATATATAATCCGCTGGCCTCTATATCCGTGGAAGATGTAAATATAATTTAATAAATTTATGCTTAATATTTTGGTCCACAAATTATGTTGGGAAGTTAAAAATATAAGTATCGATAAAAAAAAACATGTTTTTACCAACGTATCCTTGTGCATACGAAATGTTGCCATGGTTTCTTGGAAATAATGCTTTTATCGTCCCATCACGATCAAAATGCAAAGCGGACTTAGGAAGATTTAATTCCAATCACGCGGTATATTCTTTCTTTTCTTATTTCTTTATTTTAATGCCATAGTTGAAATTACTGGGAACATGCAAGGAATTTATAATTCGGCGAAAGTTGTTCGCGTACAATACCCGGTATTCTTTTGCGCGGCGTAACTTAATTAGAGAAGGATAACCAATTCACAGATTTTATCAGAATTAAATTAAAAGCGAGTGCATACATATTAATATAGCGTCTATCTGACATTGTTTTACTAAAAGTATCTCGCTACAGATTCGAGGCGAGCGACATTCATTTTTGTTGCTTGAATTTTCAAGTGCCAATTTCTTTCATTTCTTCTTCGAAAAGAGTATTTGCACGTTGAAGAATTAATGGAAAACGCGACGTGCGCACGTGCGGATCATCGTTTCATTATTATCCGTAACGCGGTATAACTCAATCTTTGATTAATTGAACCCGAAACGCACACGCGAGCGACGCGTCAACCAGGGCTGACGAGGCGGGACGAGCGCGCATAATGCGATTCTAATTCATTCACACATCAGATGAGGGCACCGCCACATCCTCGTCGAAAATAATTTTCTATTATTCGGCTGTCTATCCAACCGACACGGTTTTCCTTCCACGGTTGGCGCGCAAGTGCAGTCGATTTATTACCGTAACAGGTCGCGCCGACGCGTTGAAAATTAATTATACTATCAATCAGCTTTATAATTAACATTATATCTAATTAATTAGTTTATCAAGTTGCTTTGAGACGATATTTTATGATAATGTGATGTCGTGTGAGATAAAAAAAGAGGAAAATTTAAGAGTTGCGTTAGATTTAATTCCATTCGAGAAGAAAAATATTTGAGATAAATTTAAATTAATTGAAATGAAGCTCTCCATGCCTGAGAAATGATAGCGACAGTTTTTTGTAAATTTCTCGAGTTACATGTGATAATCGTTTTTCCTGCAATCTGAGGGAAAGCCGCTCTGAAAGCGGAAACTAAAAAGCCAACAGGTATACGCCACCGTGAGATCTTTTCTTCAGCTTCGAATCTGCTTCGAGAGAAAGTTAATGTGAAAATACGTTAACAAAAATGGAAGTTGAAAATCCATTGCAAATCGTTTATGAGATCTTTTTTTTTCGACGACTTTTAATTAAAGTCCAGAGATATTTTTTATTAAAATGGAATTTCCTATACGGTAATCATACCAAACTTATACTTTTCTTAATATTCCGAATTCATTGGAAGGTAATCATCGTCAAAAGAAAAAAATAGCAATGAAAATTGCTGATAACTGTTATTATTGCATTTTATATTGTTATTAAGGAAGAAGTTGATTCTTTGAAAAATTAATTAATATCTTCGTCTGCCGAAGACACATTTTTTTTTTTTTTATGGAACTTGAAAGATTCGGGTCGTTAATTCTCTCGGACATTTTAATCGCGTGAATCGGGTCGCTCGGAAACAGAAGGTGGCGAAAGGAGAGAGAACGTTGAAGCTGGTGCGCGGACGATTATCCGCTACGACAATATCGGAACTAAAAGTCGCACAGCGTGAACGGGGCACACGGGACTTTCGCTCGAGGACACAGTCGAGATTGACCGTGTCGCTTTAAAGCGTCTATAAAATGCGCTCTCATCCGGCGTGGCTGCCTTCTCGCGCTGGCCATTGCCAGCCGCGACGACATTCCAGGACCCGGCGTGGGCGGGCCTTTACGCGCGTCATATTTCGCGAATATTATGCGACTACGTTCTTGCTCGGACCATTAGGTTCGCCCGCAAAAGAATGCAGAGTGAGAAGGTGAGGAGAGCGAGGGGAGGGGAAGTTGCTCGTTACCTCTGGAATGCTGGTCATTGATTCTAGCTACGACCGGCATCGGAATCGGTCGAGCGAGCGAGCAATGCACGACCTTTCGAGAACCTTTCGATACATGTGGACATAGTGTCGATTAAATTCCCAGCGAAATAACCATTATTTAGACTGCGATTACAAGTCACTAACGTCGATTTTTTTATTTTTCTCTTTTTTTCAAGAGAAAGTATTTATCTATCGGATAAATTTGTGCGATACACATCAAAATATATAATCCGCTGGCCTCTATATCCGTGGAAGATGTAAATATAATTTAATAAATTTATTTATTTATTTAATTTTAGTTACATACTACTTAATAAATCAGAAATTAAAATAGAAATATTCGAGAGTAAAATAATAAATGTAATTAATAACAATGCATTTTATTATATTAATTTAATTTTGACAACGCTATCCATTATTTTTGCAAACAAGGGAGAGAGGAAGAATATTTTAAACGTTAAATTTTTTTTTGCAGTTATATATTTACAGAAATAATTTTAAAGTATACACGTACAAGTAAGTGAAAAGAGCTTGACTTGTATCGTTTGATCTTCAGCGCGTTTCGGACTTTCGGCGACGAACTGATCCTCCGCGTAATCCGGGCAACGAGAGATGGTTCTCGTCACGATAGAATTCACTGCGATCGTTATTCCACCGGCTGCGGAGCGCAATTTCCAACGCTATTCCGATCCCCTTTCTCCATCCGTGAAACGACGATCGGTCGCCGATAATCACCGCTCTTTTTCGCGTACGTGCCGTCTGCCGAGGCGCTTTTTGATCGAGCGCGTTAAACGACAATAAAATCCGATTATAATCCATGCCGCGGCGGGCGCGGAATGCGCGTTCGCGCCGCGATAAATGTCGGCTGCGCTGATTGTACAGTCGTTCACCCTCGTTTATTGCGGCCGGTGTTATTGGTGTCCAGCCGGGTCGCGCAGTCGAGTCCAGCGACGATAATGATACGAACGACGATGCTTATCTCGAAAAGAGGGTCAAGTACAAGTTTTACGAGCCGCCGCCGCGGCGAGACGAAGCTTGCGTCTGGCTTTCTTTTTCCGTTTAGCGACGCGTGTGTGTGCAGTTTAGCTTCTACTCGATAAATCAGTGGGAATTAAGTATCCTTCATCTTGGGATTAATGCCGCGTGAAAGGTAATGCGTATTTTTAAACAACGAATCTCGAATGTAGATGTCAGTTATAATAAATCATATACGCCATGTGTATTAATTACACGATTTATTTGCATATATGATTGGCTCATTAGGCTTTTGCAAAGTTAAACTATGATAATTGGTGTTTCACAGCGTTAATAGTATTT
The DNA here is from genome assembly GCF_003651465.1 of Formica exsecta. Taxonomy (NCBI): domain Eukaryota; kingdom Metazoa; phylum Arthropoda; class Insecta; order Hymenoptera; family Formicidae; genus Formica; species Formica exsecta. Next base: position 882,325 of record NW_021852035.1, read on the forward strand.
ATGTATATTATTATTGCATAAAACCAGTTATTATCTAAGGATAAGATTGACAGAACGCGTTTATTGCAGAAAAATTGATCTCGAATTCCGTCATGAAATATAGAATAAACGTATTATTTGCGTTCTCGAACCGTTTAACTGAGAACGACTGTTTGCGGTTTTAATTGAGAGATCGGTTTTATCAATGCGATGCATCTCTCATACAACGCGAACTGACACGCTGCAAGAATCTCGTCCGAAAAATGCAATCTTGCGGCTAATTGATTCGAGAACTTCGATTTTCACATAGGAAAATCGTTCGTGAGCGTAACGAGAAACGACGTCGTTGTGTTTTTGCGGTTGGCGAGTTTTCGAATAAAACGCGGTAGGGAATAAACCTTGAAACCTGGCTCGCGATCAGTCCTTGCCTTTTAACCGTGAGACGTGAAGCATTACAAGTTTCAATCATTTTTCGTATATATTCGGACGTCATATATTTCGTTTTATCTGTAAAAATAAAAGAAAGAATATATGCATGGTATCCCAGAATTACTGCACCACTTGCTAAGAACAGATTCTTGAAATCATTTGGAGACGATTTTTTTTTTTCAGCAGGGCATCAATAATTTCCATGTTATAAGCGATTCAAAAAGAAGGGCTTTTCGCAAACTAAACTTTATAGAGAGTTAAAACTACATTCTTTAGTTAATTTCAGATAGAGTTTACTTTAATAAAGAGAGAGAGAGAGAGAATTTTAATTTAAGGCTTAGTTACAAAGATTTATAATGGAAAAAATTGGAAACTTGCAAAAAATAATGAACTCTCTCGATCTTTTCGCTGAGAAAAAATCGTCTCCAAATGATTTCAAGAATCTGTGATTAGCAGATGGTGCGGTAATTCTGGGACATCTTGTATATAGTTATTTTCCATTAGTGCGTGATACAAGTTAAAAAAGAGTTTATTACCGAGAACGCGGAATTTCAGGAATAAATGAATAAATTAATAGTAATTATTTATATAAAAGGCTGCATCTCGACTCGTATCTGTGGCCGACGTATAACCGAATATTCGAAGGAGATATTTCGTGCTTTCGACGAGGGGATAGGAGAGGAGAACTGCGATCCTGACCCTGGGCTAACATGCGGGATAAAACGGTGCTGTCGCCGCAACCATAGCGGCCGCAGCGCGGTTTCAGATCGACGGGATAGACGTACAAGCGGCGGGGACGAACTGTGACAGTGGTGGCAGACGCATAGCCACATAGTCAGACAGTGAGTATGGCGCTATTTTGAGGGCGCAGTCGCCTGTCGCGTCTACCGCGCGTCGGCATGAGAGCTCGACTTCGCTTAATCGTTTCGCTTTCAGCTCGACGGCATCTCCTCCCGGTAGACGATTTTGGAAAAGATCACGTATACTCGAATTGTGACGCGTTCGCTATAATACGGAGTATTTCGAAAGAGACACTCGTCACACGAGACGCCGATTCTTTTCGTCTTTCGCTTTCCTCGCGATCTTTTCCAGATTACTTTGTATAGATTATGCTGTATTATTCGACATAATTTTTAAACGATTCGGTTATCGCTCTCATCTCGTCAACTGGGAACGCGAAAGTGATGATGAATCATTCGCATCTCCGACTATCGATTCAGGCAGCGGCCGATATAATGGCGTACCTTACGATTTTACGACCTGTTGTATAATCCGTTATCTCGCAAGAACGGAATTTTTACGCTCGTTTTATTAGAGACTTCCCCTCCTGTCTATTCTCTACGGTTGTCTGCAAATCCTGCGATACGATGACTGCTCGCGTCGCGAAAAAGCTTCGTCCATCGCACGATCGTTCGCTCCTGTAACAATTTGATCGTTACTGCGCTGTCGTTGGCTCATGCATCGTTTCACGGAAGACGGGTCCCTTGCGCATTCTGCGCTTTATCATATTTCGGTCATAAAAAATATCATCTGCTCGTGAAAAACTCGTCAAGATCATCATACGCGCTTTAACTTTATTTTTTTTAATGGATTAAATATATAATCTCGGAAATGATTAATTCCTAATATATAATCTCTGTTTTATCTTTTTTTAGTTATGTTATTCGATATATCAACGATGTAATACAATATTATTGTTATAGGTGATTTATGAGAAAAAGAAAACGATATTTGCCTTGCAATAAGAAATATCACAACGCATTTCTCGTGAATAATACGATCGATATGTCCGTCATAAAGCACTGTTCTAGAAGCTCTGATAAAATGTTCTCGATACATTTTACCATCGTTTAAATTCTACGTCGTGTTATAACAGAGGCAAGAAGTTTGCAAAAGATACGCCGCGTCGCGACAGAAGAAAGGTCTATCTTCGTGCTTCGATCACGCTCGAGTAACGTCGGTGGTCCAATAAAAAAGAATTGCACCCGTCATATCGGCAAACTTTGTCGTACGCACCATTCGTCGTAGGCTTCTCGTGCAAACAATCGCGTTCGTCCATGTTATGAGCAGAAATATTAGCGAACCGACTAACCGAGAAAATCATCACAGAAGCATTGTAAATTGCATGGGAGATTCTAAGTGATATTATTTTCAATAGCTTTCTTCTTCGGTCGTCAAAGAAACCATTTGCTCTACGATTTTGCTAATAAATAAATACTTCTAGATTTTTGGAAAATTAAGCAATTTGATTATTTTATTTATTTTCTTCTTTTATTTTATATATTCAGTACAAAATAGAAAATTTGTTAACATACATGTGCACAAAAATTTTTATAATCAAATATAATTATTTACAAGAAAAAACATAAAAATTTAGATATTATAAAACTTAATTACGTTAAATTTCTTTTGGTAGCTGATATAATATAAAGTATTTTATCTTACTATGAAATCGTGGACAGAAAATTGCGCAGCCAAGCTGCTGTTGCGTTATTAAGAACACGACGACCGAGATTAAAGCGAATCGAGACAGCTGACGATCCTACACTAAGACTTTGCGAGAGGACGACGCGACGTCCTGGTTTCGATCGCGCCGTCCGCGTTCAAGGCCGCGCAAAAAGTTCAAGCATGCCGCAAATGCAACCGCAACGGTACCCAGCGGCATACGATGCGATAAGAAGACGCGCCATCGGTCTTACTTTGTTCCCTCATCTTTTCTTCGTTCTTCTCCCTGTTCGGAAGACTCGCGCAGCGCGCGCGAAGGAAAGAGGGAATAGGGAGAAAAACCAGTTTCACGTGAAACTGAACCGGCAACCTCGTTATTCGAAATCGAGCAGGGGAACGCGTCGCGCGCGTCGGCCTTCCATACTTTGGACAAACCCGACCAACCAACCGGTTTCGTTCATGAACATTACTCCGGATGGCAGTCGATGGCGCGCGACGTCGACGTTTTCTTATTTCTCGAATGTTTCTCTCGTCAACGTTCGAAGGTAATGAAAAATGCTGAGATATTATACACGCGTTCTCGCACGATCGGATCAACTACACTTTTCATTTCTCATTACATTTCTGAATTAAATCAATTCTTTTTTTCTTAACAGTGGAAATTTTTCGCATTGGATTATTCGAAAAAAAAGTAATGTGTATGCAGATATTACATTATTGTATTATTTGTGGATCACATAATATTGATGTGCAGAATATTTGTAACATGTGGATTTGCATTCGAAACTTTTTAACCTTCAGGTTCTTGATTACATTTTTTTATAAATTATTCTTAATGCGCGTATGGGTAATTATTAGACGCGAGACATTGCATTGTTAGAATCATATCTTGCTTCTTAATTAAGAATCATGGAACCGAGTATAATTACTTCAAGAGGCTCAAAGTGCGTGTACGAGTGAAGAGCAATGCACGAAACAGCGGAAGTTAAATACCCTTATAATGCTCTAAATTTATAATGTTTATTTTAATTGTAGCTCAATCTTGCAAAATTAACATCAATATGAACGATTTTAATATGTTTGACAGACATAATATGAAAGTTGTAGAATAAAAAAAAACACTAGTTTTTTCATAGATTCAAAATCAATATTTCGATAATTTTATTTTTATTCTTTGAAATAATTCTAAACTATAAACTCTCAGCCACAAACAAAATGCTAAAGCTGGAAAAATGATATGATATGACAGAAATGTACACCCTCTCTCTTTCTCTTCTCTGCAATCTACGCCCGAACTCACGCGTGATATCGTTCCGTTCTCGCGGATTCTGACAGCTCGCGCGTGTTTGAGGAGAGTATAATAATAGCAGCGGCAACACACCGTCGCCGCTGGTTCAGGAAGTGTGTACGTTTGAATTTACTATGAGCGTCGATAGCGATCTCGGCCATTAGCACACAATTTCTTTCCGCCGTGGAGTGAGACTACGGCGTGCGTATGTTCCTTATATGCATCGTCGGGTGAGAGGCAGAGCGTACGCTACGCTCGTAAAAGGCCGACCGGGGGCTAAGCAAGGCGCGGCGCGACTCGCCACTTTTATGAATGAATGTAGTTCGAGTGGGCGTGCATAGCTGTATGACTGCGCCGACTATAGGTGTATGCGCGTTTCCGTCTCCGTCACGCGCGAACAGCCGCAGTCTCGAGGGTACGAGCGATACTCGCGATGACACGCGGCCAAAGTCACCGCGATGTCCTTGCATGAATAATCAGGATGATTGACGATCCGATGCGTCGAGCTCATTGCTCGATCCGGAAGATGATTTCACCGCTCGACGTTTCTGTTCGCGCATTCTTTCACAATATATTCACTTTAGTATAAATATTATTTTATGAAACATTATATAGTGATTTTAAATGGCAACAATGAAAACATAAGCAATTTGATAAAGAAAATTTGAGAAAGGTTATTATACCGATCAATATACTTTTTTAATTATAAATATTAAATATCTATTCGAATCTGTAATAATCATTTTAAAAGGTAAAATTCTTTAAAATTACATGGAAATAATAAGGCGTTATTTATATATAGTCTCATCTCTCTAAAGTTTAATTTGGGCTTTATGTTCAATTGCTTTTACGATGGAGCAGTAACAGAGTTCGTTTCATCTGCTAATTGGAGGTAACCCAGTAACCGAGTCGTGGGAAATCTGGTGGTCGAGATCGTCTGAGCTTTGCGCGCTCAATGACACTCAATTTTCTCGGGCAAGTGCTCGGAAGAAGCATACCACGGGGGACAGTCGATCCGCCCTCGCGCGCGCCCAAACCCGACGACGACTGAGCTCGTCGTCGTGGGTTTTAAACGAGCGTCGTAAATCACGAAGCGAGACAGTCTTAAAAGTCTCTTAACTCACGGGCTCACGAGCGTCCGGCGTGTCGCGCGTTTGTTCGCGCGGCCCGGACTCGTGTGGGCCCACCGTAGATTGAGATCGGCGAGAGAACTGACTTTTCGTGCCCGACTGGTTTCACCCACCCCGACGCGCGCAAAACGTATCGCGAAAACTATTCATGGCAAGGATAAAATCTGTCTCGCGCCATAAATGTATACGCGAATACATAATCATCAAGCATTCACCGCCAAACGTCATCGTCTAAGTTTTGCGCGGGCAATAAGGTATTCGTTACTATTTAGAAGTATCGTAGAGTGATGTAAGCAAAGTATGTCGAATTGTATTTAATATTCAGTAAAAAAAAAATTTCATGACATTTAATTTTGATAAAGAAAATAAATTAATGTAACATATTTTTACATAAAATTTTGATATGTAATTTTATATATATATGTATAAAGATATTTGGCTGCTGATTTAATACTCAGCGCAATGTTTATCTCGATCGATTTTCGTCAAATTTGCGAGATTCGTGCCGCGTTAAATCTCTGAATATCTGAAACTGGTATTCTAAGAACCCCGGTGCAGGAAGGGTTAATTTGTGTCTTCCTCTGACCTCTCGAAACATCTCACGGAAATCTAATCAACGCAATTTAATGTAATAAGAAATAAGATATCTACGGTAATATAAAATATAGTCGATTGTTTCATCGTTTTGTAAAATAAAAGAGATAGGCCATAAAGTAATATTTTATCAATTATGTAAATTATATAAAAGTTTGTGTATTTTTTGTGAAAAATCGAACTATTTTTAATGTGTATTTTTATTTTTCTTACGTATCATTTTTAAGAAAAGTTGCTTTGCAATATTTCTTTTTAAATATTCAAGTGACTAAATAATGTTTACAATAAGTAATAACTAGAATATAATTCTCTCTCTCTCTCTCTCTCTCTCTGTGTTTTCATCAAAAATTATCATTTTCTTTATTTGATTCATACTTGATATACGTTCCACGCCATTAGTAGGATGAAAGTTTATAATTATCTATTCATTCATTTCTTATTCATATAACATAATACAACAGAATCGAAGTAAATGCGTAAAATATTTAATTAATTTCACAATCCATTATGAGCGCTAAATATTTAAAATATTCGAGTCACGCTAATCGTTTTAATATTTTTTATGAATATAACATATTATGAATATAGTACCTCAGATCCTCTTCCGCAGCTTTAATCGTTTGCGAATTTATGAGTTTATATTAATACGATTATCAATTGCTTTTATGTTGCAAATTTTTCTGTTACGTTTTTTGTACATTGAGAAAATTTTACATCACGGATATACATTCTCGTTATATCGAGAGGATATACATGGAATTTTTCTCTATCGTACCCTTGTATAATACGAGTGGTGAACAAATTGTTCGATACTTTAACGCGGAAAAACGAACAAATACGATGAAAGCGTATAAACGTGTTATCGTTTCCCTGATTAATTGACTAAAACGAATAAGCCAATAATAGTTTAATCGAGTAATCGCTCATACGTTCGTTTTAATTACTCGCTCGAGTAGGGTACGCGCGCAATCCTGTGGAATCGGCGCTCTCATTTAATACTCTTTCGCATCCAAATATATTTTAATGCCAGCCGTGGTACAATCAACATAAAGTACAAGTCCATTATCATCATAAACGTTCGCATTGGTCCTTTAACGCGTCGTACATTAAAGCGAGCTCTTTTAATCGCCATTTTTTTCTGACAGTAGAAAGCGATCGATGAAACCGATCGCGTTCCGAGAGATATCGTCCTCGATTAATTAGCCGTCTAATTAACGCGACGCACGCGCGCATCGCGCCACGTAATCGCTAGGCGATGATATTATTTATTGATGACGCGCTAATTGCTCCGCTGCGAACAAGAACAAACGAGAATGTGTGTCTCACGAGCGCATGCATGTCTATTCTGTAAATTCCCGCGATTCAATTACTACACCCCTGAGAGACGTTACGATCTAACAGCGTTATCTCGTTTTCGCGCGTCTCTCTCCTTCGTTATCTCGGTCCCGGCGAGACGGGGATCAGTTGTTTTGTCTTACGTAATGCGGAATGTCGGTACGGCGTGAGCCAGGCTGGAGTAAGAAAGACGAAAAGAAGCGCACAGATACGCGGAATGACGGGGTGGAATGTTTCTCGAACCGCGGCGGCTTAAACGAGCGTAATAAAAGTAACACGAGAAAAAGCAAGGACACGGGAAGACGGAGACGATGGTGGTCGGCGGTCGACGAAGAGGAACAAGAAGAGATCTCCATGCTTCTCTCATTCACGCTACCGCGGAGACAGTGTTCTTACTCTCGCCGAGACGACTAATAATATCTTCTTTTTGCAAGCACATTTTCTTCTGGACACTTCCTGCGCGAGATAGAGTCGCGGAAATTTTGATGGCGGTCGTTTCCTTCTCTCGAGAGGTCGACTTTGTCTAGGAATTCCTTTACCGCTCGCACGAACACACTCAGCGCGAATATCCTCGCGATGGAGGAAGATACATGCGCACGCGCTCGCGAAGAGGAATCTATTATCTCGCGCGCGCGAGGCAATCTCGTCTCGGGAACAGAATCTTGCTCGCGATCTTCGGAACCGTTTCCGCTCCGTTAGCCACGCGTCTTCGCGTCTAGGTCCGTAGACGAGATCCCGGAACGGTGTGTTTAACGTTACTTTATTCCATTCGTCCGCGGCAGCCGGCGGCAGAGATAGGAGAGGGAAATCCGAGTGCTTGTCGGGTCGTCGATATTTTTACGAAAGAAAAGAGAGAGATAGTGCTTTTTTTCAATTTAGTTTGTAATTTTACTTATATTTTTCAATGAAATCATATTAATATCTAATATATGTTAATATTTAATACATATTAAAATAATAAGAAATCAATAAAATTGTTATAATATTAATTAATATTTAATATTAGTAAAACCATATAACGATTTAGTACAATATTATAAAGTTGTATAATGTATCTGAATTTCTCAGGACAAAGTAAATCGTCAAAAAGATAAGTTCTAATCGGAAAAAATTTCCGGAGTAGATATTGAGAATTAATATCGATACGAATGCGAAATATAATTATATATAATATTATAGTAAAATGTCATAAAAGTGAGAAGATTACTATAGATACGAGAAAAAGCTGTGAAACGGTGAAAATATTATCGGAGACAAGAAATGGGAGCACAGCTGGGAACTTCATCGATGCGCGATGAATTATTTATCAAAAGCGATGCATTCGTTCCAGAGAGTAGAGCTTTTCTTTAGGACACCAGCTCGATCTCTCAGTATCATTTTAAAACGACGTACAATTTGCTGAAAAGAAATCTTCCACCATCCATAGGAGCTACTTATTCGTTTATTCGCGAACGAGATTTTCCTCTTGTCGTTAACATCCAGATATTCTTCTCTTTATCTCTCTCTTTCTATCTCTATCTTTCTCTTCATCCGCGAGGGATCGATCGACTCGGAACTAGTCTCGCGGAACAGCGAGAGCGAAAGATAGAGAGAAAGAGAAACGTCTCGGCTTTGCTCGTAGTTAATCGTAATGTGCCAAGAGAGGAAAGTAACGTGCGCGCGCGCGCGATAAGATCACTCCTCCGCTCGCCGTTTGCGCGATTACTCCGGCCGTTCGTGGATTATCTGACAAGGGCCTCGCGCGCGGAGAGTTATGCGTATCGCCCACGCCCAGTCCATGAATTGTATCTCTATCCTGCTCCCGGAAGTCTGGCTGATATCGATGCGGCGCGGCCGGTCGGTCAGCGCCTTCTATTCCCGTGACGTTTACGTCGGCGAAGCGAACCGCACCGAAGAATCGGATCGGGTCCGGAACGGAGCGGCTAATGAAGTCGGAACAGATTCTATCTTTACAACGAATATAATATACGTGGCTTGTGACGAACGAGCGTTTCGTGACATCTCCGGTGGCAAGAAACGCCGCGAAATTGTTTCGTTGATTTATGATACGCGATCGTAACCGAGCACTTTCACCGACTGACAGACGATGTATATATCGTCTCTTATTCCTTTTTTTCTCTAATCAAATAGAAATTTACCTGCATCTTTTGCTAATTTAGAATAGATTTCCTATACGAAAATCTTCACAAGAGATGAGAATATTTTCTCTGTATACGTTACATTTTAATAAAATATTATTATAATTTATTATATCTATGGAAAGAAGAATATCTTCATTTCGCAAAATATTGCATATTTCTGAAAATGTACATATTAATATAAATATTTTTCTTATATATACGAAGTGTTATCGAAAATTTTCCGGGTTTACTCTATAAAAAAAGTTAGGCTTATTTTATTTACAATTTACCTCCATCCCTTTCGAAATAGTGTCCTTGTGACTTTATACAGCGACCCCAGCGCTTCTGCCATGCTTCAAATTTTATCTGGAAATGTTTTTGCTGTAGCGTGTGAAGTACCCTCTGCAATTCGGTCTCGATCTCTTGTACCGTCCCGAACTGTCGTCCCTTGAGTTTCAGTTTCATTTTTGGAATAAAAAGAAATCACAAGGGGCGTCTGGCGACGGTCCTCACGAACGACTTTTGCATTTTATTCAACATTTTTGGGGGTTGTGCTGGTGCGCGGCTATCCTGCGTGCTTGTCTTTGATCAACGTTCGGCCCTTTTTGAAGCGTGCATGCCACTCGAAACACTGTGTACAGCCTAGAGCGGTGTCTGATTTTCCGAGTTTGACACAGAACTTTGGTCAAAACGTTGGTCGAACACTACAAGCACACAGGACGGCCGCGCACTAGCACAACCTCCAAAAATGTTGCAAAATTGCAAAAGTTTGTGAGGACTGTTGCTAGATTTAGCCCCTTGTGACTTCTTTTTGTTCCCAAAAATGAAACTGAAGCTCAAGGGGCGACGTTTCGAAACGGTACAAGAGATCGAGACTAAATCGCAGAGGGTGCTTCACATATTATAGCAAAAGATTTCCAGGGAAAATTTGAAGCATGGCAGAAGCGCTGGAGCGGCTGTATAAAGTCACAAGGACACTACTTCGAAGGGGATGGAGTCAAATTGTAAATAAGGTAAGATACCTAACATTTTTTATAGAGTAAGCCCGGAAAATTTTCGATAGCACGTAAAGCTTTCGTAAAAGTTCTTGCTGTAAAACTAGACATTTTTTTCTCGTGTTAAACTTAAAACAAAATAAGTATTTTTGGGTAAAATACGCAGACTCTTTCACAGAATATATGAGAAACACGTAAAGAAGAACCGGAGAAGAGCGACAACTCTCTTGAAAAATTGTTCGGTGCATCGCGGAAGTGGAAAATTATGCATACGAATTGAAGTAAGACGATTATGACGCCGGTTAAAGTGTCATTAGTATGCCGTAGCATGCGTGGAAAGCGATGGCGAGACGGGGTGAAACTTAACAAGAATATCGATTTCGCATTTCGCTGCCGCGCGATCGACTCTTTAAATAGTCGTGCGCGCGCGTGGCGCGGCACGATGATGATACCCGTTCTCTAGACTCCGGCGAAGTTGGTTAAAACGCTTACCGTGTTGCGTCGGGGAATCAAATGAGTGTTTATCACGCAGCGCGGTGAGCGCAATTCTTATTTTTTCGATGTCACGCTGGAAAGCGTGCAGCATCCGCAGAGTGCTAGCGGACGAACGGATGCGGGGATATTACGGTGGATTAGCCCCTGATTTATTAATCCACTTTTCTCGGCGGTACCGACCAGTCCCAGTTGAGTGAATCCACGCGAGGGAAGAGATCTTTCTTCCTTCGTAACCGGGCAGCATTATCTTCCGGGAGAAAAAGAGGGAGGGATTCGAGGGATCGCGCAACGAAGAGAGGGAGACAGTGGAAATAGTGTCATCGTTTCTTCTTTATCCGCACGCTTAATGCGTTTGCCATTTCCAGCGGTGAATTTTTCTGGACGATAAAGGCCGCGGAATCCGCTTCCGTCCGCGAAGATCGATGGACGGACGGCGTCGCGTACAGCGACGAAGCGGAGCATCGATCTCACCGTCGTGGGAGAGAAAATGTTTTCGATTAGCGCGATGACGGCGACGAATTCGCGACAATTGAAATTCACGGGTCTTTCTCGCGGAAATTTATGACGACGCGTAGATTACCGAAAGTACGCTTCTTATTTAAAGATCCATCATTTTGTCGTGGAAATTCGTTTTTATTATACATCTTAGAGTTTTTTCTATTACGTACAATTCTCATATATTGCTTAAGGTATATTATTTTAATAAAAATATCTTACATGTATATATATATGCGGTGTGTATATTATAGAAATTATTACTCGCGTACAAAAATATTGAAAAATATCAAGTACTCTGCAAAGTGGTCGAAATGGTTCGCTGAATCACATTCTGGTATAGTTCCGATTCGATCGATCTATCGCGTTTAGGAGCTTGACGGAGTAAAGTTCAAAGTCCTTCGGACGTTAGGAACGCTTTCTTGCCTCCTTTTGCCGAAGGGCGAGTTACTACCAGCGGAATACGAGATGGTAATGTCGGGAAGAGGAGCAGCTTTTAGTGAGGAAGGTTAGAGTAACCGGCTTCGGAGTTGTCGTTTGTGAAAGTACACTTTGAATATTGGACTGGACCGACTGGAGAGATGCTGCGACGTTAGGCTAGGTCGCAAGCACCGAGAGCGGAAAGATGGAGGAGTCTTCTTTGACTTGACATCTTGATAAAATTTCGAGTCATAGTCGGCGCTAGCTTTTAAATTTTCACGAGGACTAATTGCGAAATGGCGGGAGCGAGCAATCAATAAAATCCCGACTTATATCTCTCGCTTTGTTTAATTCGTCGCAGTACACGCTGTCGTATAATTAAATTTTTATAGAGAACAGTTATTTAATAATAAATTTTTTAATCTTGCATTATAAAAAAAGAACTATGCATTATATGTATTATGCATACATAATCTCCATTGTCGATTTAATTGTACTGTCGTAATAAGTAAATTGTTTGATTTTGTTGCAAAATTATCACAGTATTGAATTTACTGTTAGTTACAATATTTAAGAGAAAGTGAGAATATTCTATAACATTCACATTATTTTCACTGATCTTTGCACGTCACGCAATAATCGTGACAATCTACCATATTCGCCCGACTGCTCATGTCATCCAAGTGTATACGGTAGATGACGATGGATCCCAGTCGGACGATAAAGCTGATCCTCGAAGGCAAACACGCGTGGGGGATAACCGTTGTGACGTCCGAAAGCATGGTATTAGATGTATTACCATTCCACCGTAGTATATCGAAGGTCGTTTGTATCCTATGATCGTGGTAGAACACGCAGCGAGAGAAACTAGCTGTGATAACATATGCGAGCGGCCGCAAAAGTGACATTTTCTTGCTTCTCTTGGAAGAATGAATAGGACAAACAAAAATAGGACAATTTGCTCCTCGAACTTTCTATTGATAATGAACAGCTCTTTCTTTTTCTCTTTCTTTCTCTCTCGAGTTTATATATTATATTTAGACTTCAAGCATATATTTTTCGTTTTGTTCTGGACTTTAATCGTACTTTTACCAAGCGTACTTAATAGTTACTCTGGCACATAATAATAGCCTCTTCAACATTAATGATAATAATAATGTTTGCAAAAAAAAAAAAAACTTTCATTAAAGGTGCGCGCTCACGAATTCATTAGAAAGTTGCGACGTGTCATTAGCGATCGATCGCGATCGCGTGGGATTGTCGGACAATTTACACGGATCGAGAGTTTAATATCTAGTTAAGGATACTTACAATTAGCAATTTTTCTTTAGCGCGCTTCGGCATTTTCTTCTCTTTCGGGAAACGCATCGAGCTGTCAGGTCGTCGCGTAAGCTCTCACGCGTAGCAAAGTCATTGCCGATGAGGACGAGGTCGATAGAACGAGGTTGGAAAGTGAGGCCGGAATGCCTGTTGGCTAGCCGTAGACCGGCTACGGTAAATATTTGTGGTATTCGTGCGTGAAGAGAGCCACGGATAATTTATACACTTACCAGGCGCAACATCTTCTCGCGCATCGTATCGTTGCATCTAGGGCTCCCTCGACGAGTGTTCGAAGCCCCCCCCCTATATCTTCTTTCCTTCTTTCCCTTTTTTTCTCTGCTTTTCTCTCTTAATCTCTAACTTGAATTTTCGCTGCTTCTTTTGATCACATGGCCGGCGCGTGCGTGTAGCGTCAACATCTTCCGACATAATGAGTGTAATCTGGAGAAATATGTTTTCTAGCCGTTGGGATAGTTGGGATAGCGAGCGTTATGCGATGTTCATCGGATCACGTTCGCTCTTTAATACATTATGCCCCAAGAACATCGCGTAGCAGATGAGACGTCTCGTCTTGTCTCTGTGTTTTTTATTTTCATTTCGATCAATATGCAATTTTTAACTCCAATTTATTAATTAAAATAATTTATATTGTTATATTTTTAAATGAAAACATAATATGTAAGTATTTGAAAACATAAACGAAAAACCAATTAAGAAATCGAGAAGTGTCGGAAATATTATACATAGCGATTCGGGATTCCATTATAGGATTATAGATTTTATAGGCTGCACAAGAGACAGACAAACGGGAGTAGCAACTAAAGTTTTCTTTGTTCGATCTTACCGCCGTTCATCTGGTCGCTGGAACTGGTCCGATATGAGGTTAAAGACCTCGATTGAGCCCCTGTTTAAGCGCGTCTCTGTGTGCAATATCTGTGGTAGGTCGAGACCCAATTACAATGTGCCTCTCCTCGGCGAAAACTTGGACGAACCGCAAAATTAGACGTTTGAAGGGGGTCGATGAAATTACAGGCTTAACACGTCGCGGGTCGTGCTCGTGAGAGCGACCGTAATCGCATTCGTGACATATCGATTTAAAATATGGAATATCGAGTGGAGAATATTTATTTCGAGGTCAATCAAGCCATTATCGTACATGGATCATATCGTAAAGTTTATATATAACGTACAATAATGCGATAAGCGCGATGACAGGCACTTTCGTACGGTTGCATAATTTTTATTCCGGATTTATCTCAAGTCATATGACTTGCGCGAGCACCATTTATTTACGCTCTATTTACGCTCTACTTTTTCACGCGTTAAATCGAAAAAAGAAATCATTAGAAATATTCCCCGACAGAAATAAACAACAGTATGATATCCCTGTGCCATTTTCCGATGGCGAATTGTAAAAGCTCTGACGTGCGCGGGATATATCTCGACATTACGATTCAGTAAATCTAATTCCGTATCGAGCACACAGAGATACGGCGATTTACTACTGCTCGACGTTCCATGTGACGGAAACATTCATGGACGTCGTACGACGCCGTACGCTCAGCGGCGTACTATCTGCCTCGGATATTACTATTTAACACGTCTAATTTTGCGCCGTGACCTCGCTCTCTCTCTCTCTCTCTTTTTACACTTCGGTTTGTGACACCGACGGGGTCGTCGGGTCACGTTCGATCCAAGCGCGCGCCATCGCACCGGTTCGGTTTTCAGAGCCGAGAATCATCTTGGCTCGATATTCGGTCAACTCCTAGAATGAATCTCGGCCACTCGGCCGGGTCAGGTCCTTTGAACCGGCCTTGTGTGCGCACACTTGCGCCCGTGTGCTCCAAAAAGAAAAACTTTTCCAGCCAGTCAGCCATCCAATCGGCTGGCCAGATCGAGCGAATGCAAGCCGGCCAGCCTGTAATCTCCGCCCGACTCGATGGGTGTAATTGGATCTTTCGGGTTTGTGCGATCGGACTCACGATGGCGGCGAGAGATGGTTAAAAAATTCCGATCGCCAAATTCTATCCGGATATCGGAAACAGTTCACCGGCCGATCGCGCGGTCTCGCTTCGGTTGATCTTCAAATGGAAATTCTCTTTCCTCTTTGGTATTAACATTGACGTCAAAGCAAATCTAAGCGTGTAAGAATTTGAAGAGACACAAAAAAAATTGTAGTTTGAAGAGTTTACGAAAGGGAGATGAAAAAGATAAAAATATTTGTCATGTCACTTCACACGTATATATTTTTGTCGCGTATATACTTTTCTGTACATTTAATATTAAAGGAAAATTTAATGCGCAAAAACATATATTTTAGCTGTTTTCAAATAAACACAAATGTCAGAATATATTAATTTAATATTATAATGTTATGTAAAAAAAAATATAAATATTTGCTTTATGGATAATTTGAAAAATATCATTAAGGAAAGAAATTATTAAAAATTAAATTATTTATATACGCATAAAGTTATACGAAAATGAGAACGTAACATTAAACAATCATTATACATCAGTCTGATATTATACTTTTAAATATATATATATATAATTTTTTTTTTATTTTCAAAAATATATATCTCTTGAAGAAATATATCGTTATCGATTAATTTTCCGCGATCTCGTGTTCGAGTTTGCGAATCGTCGATATCCGCGAACTCTCTTCGTCGGAGTCTGTCGGAAGTTTTGCAGTTTCCTCCTACGCGGTGGTGGCGCAGCGGTACAATCCACGCGCGATCGAAGGAAGGATGCCACGGGGTGGGTGCCGGCCGGCAAACCCCGCAAGCACGTTGGATATTGTAGGAAGCGCGCAGTGAGCATGCCAGCCAGCCAGCCAGCCAGCCAGCCTGCCTTGCCTGCCTGCTTGCCTGCCTGGCTGTTCGATCAATATTGCCATGGCTACGACGTGCAACGTGGAGGAGAAAGAAGAGTAGGCGGAGTAGGTGGCGGCTGGCTGGCTGGCTGGCTGGCTGGCTGGATGGCTGGCTGGATGGCTGGCCGGCCGGCCGGCTGGCTGGCTGGCGGCTGGCTGGCTGACTGGGAGACTGGTAGAGGGATGGTTGCTCATATCCCGGTTACACACCGCCGAGGGGGTTGAGAAGAAGCGGGTCCGATTCGCGAGGGGTTGGCTGCGGTGGCGAGGGGGACCCGGGGGACCGCTTGGGCGTGCGGAGGTTACAACGTAGTAGTAGAAATACGTACTACTACGTCACGAGACCTACACCTTGCCCCACCGCGCCCCAACGAACCAGCCAGCCAGCCAACCAACCAACCGACCGACCGAGCGACCCCGAGTGTTTCTACTTGCGCGCGCGATTCATGACGAGTTACGAACTACCTTGTCGTCGTCATCGTCGTCGTCGTCGTCGTCGTCGTCGTCGTCGTCGTCGTCGTCGTCGTCGTCGTCGTCTCTCGCGCCTTGCCAGACCTACCCGAAGAGAAAAGCGCGCAGAGTAATACCGCGGATTTTTTCATCGTGGAACTACCGATCGGGTTTATATGATCGTTCCACTTTGCCGATTTTAATCTTCGTCTCGCCTGGGGCTGTAGTAGACCGTTATACGCATTGTAAATTAAGACGTCGGACTCTTGTCTTGAAATTAATATTGGAATTAAAACAGATTCAATTTCTTTAATATTTTATATCATTATTTACATAAAGGAAATCTTGAATGTGTTTTTATTACTCGTTAATTCTCCTACACAAAAAAAAGATCATCGACAAAAACTTATTAAGAAAAATTATTTATCTCATATTACGTAATGCATCAATATGATTCTAAGAGTCATTACCGTAAATTAGAGAAAAATAGATCTCTGTATATGTTTATTTTATTTTTATGTAGATCAGAGTATAATTGCATCTTCGCACGTAAGTCACGGTCCGTATTTCAGTAAGAAACATTTTTATTCGAGACTGACACATAAAATGTCATATTTCAATAAATACCCGCCTTCTTTCCTCTGCATTCTTTTTTTTATTTCTTTCGCAATATAAAATGCGTTTTATTCCGGCACTTTTTCTTATGACACGCCGACTTCCGTCCGCGGTGTCTACAACATTACGATAGAAGCGCGGGGCAGCTGCCATCGGCGCGAAATAGAAGAGTTGAGCATTATACGCGCCGGTTGTGTATCGATTCTCGATATCTCGCTCTGGTCTTGACGTCGGCAGGTAATCGGTAACGCGAATCGTGTTGCCGCCACCGCAAGCGCGCGCATTTCTCACTGTTCGATGTACGATCGCATTTGCGACCTATTTCGCGAGATCTCGAGTATAAATGAGGACCACCTGTCGTTGACATCTCTGACCAATTGACTACGCAGGAGCGTCGGGCGACCTGCCCTGGTCGTCACACACTCGATCGTTCGCGATTAATTTCGTGAGGCCTCGAATATAAGCGTCAGGATCTGCCGCTGACATATACTTTGCCCACCTCGGATACGACGGTAGAGGGCCTTCGAAATTATATGCCCGCGGTAATTTAGGAATTCCGATTAGAATCCATGTGGAACTAGTCCGTTTATTTCGGTATCGTGCGGTTTAACGCAGCAAAATCGATGCGCAACGGGCCGGCGTATATTAATCTAAACCAATTACAATACATTATTACTATACGCAGTATCAGTATGTGTTAAACGAAAGATGATTTATAAATAAAATATTATGAGAGAGATAGATAGAGAGAGAGAGAGAGAGAGAGAGAAATGGAAAAATGATGTGAATTAATATTGCATTATCAATATTTTGTAGCTTTATTTTTATTTAGCAATGATTCACGCCGTTCATATAGGCTTAGTTACATGTTTAGTTTGAGATGATTGTACTTTAGAGAATATTGCAATTTTTTTTTTTTTAATTTTATTTACTCCACCGCTTTCGATATCGATGAAAGATGTTCTCCGTTAATTCGCCTCGTTCGTGGTTGGAACTTTCATATTAGCCGCGGTTTATTTTTGGCACGCAGGCCGGAAGGGACCCATCGTTGCAGCCAGCTCGTCTGTATTTTAATAGATGCACGCTTCACTGAACCAGACCTCTATATCGCGGCGATGCCGACGGATGAACTTTTTGTCCCGCGCTTGTTTGCGCACTCGGGTCTCTCTCTTCTCTATCCCGCGCGCATTTTACGCAGAGTGCGTCGGGAACGCTCGTACATTTTACACGGCGGCTTAATAACAGACCGAGTTATTCGATTACGTTGTAATCCTTCCGTCGCAGCGCGCCGTGCTTGCGGAATTAATTTTCTTCCTTTCCCCACATTGCGCGATTCACAGAAAAAAAAAAAAAAAAAAAAACTGAATACTGCTGAGGTATTATCGTCCGTGAAAATCAATAACCTACTTATACGTCGTTCTCCATCTTTTCCCTTGGAAAATTCATATTTTTTGTTTTAGTTTATTAAAAAAAACATAAGTTTTTTTTATGTAATATATATAATATATAATAGTCTTAAGCGGAAATTAATTGATCGAGACATTTGGGGAAGAGAAGAATTTTGCTGAAAGAAAATTTTTTTTCTCGATTCTATAATGGCTATATGATTCTGTATAATATTTCAATTGGTTTCAAAGGTTAATACATAATCGATACGTATAAGCGATATGTATGAATCAAAAATGCCATCCCGGATGTAAGACTTATTTCGAAGCGTTCGATTACTCCACGTAATTTTATACCCATGATTACTGTAATTTTTCATATGTGCAGTCAATTTCGTATAAGCGCATCTCTCATATAACTATAGCCATATAACTATTTATGAATGTACTATAAATAGACTTCGCGTTATATATTATCGTGCACGCGCGCGTCGAGGCACGAGGAGCTCGATAATATTTTATGCAACGGCAAATTCTATGCGCGTGTCACCGCGCGCGCGCGCGCGCGCGACCCCGCGAAAGGTTTTCGCTCCGAGAGACACGGCGGCGATAGAGAGGTGCGCTGCCACATTTCGCTACAATGTCGACGGGAAAGGGTTTCCGTTCCGCACGCGTTAGCGTGTGCACGAGAGAGATCCCTCTTTACTTTCGTGCGCAGGACGCTCCGCAAACGGCCGTGTTCCCTGTGTACGCCGATAGGCCTATGCTTGTCGCCCTGACTATATATATGCACGAGACTTCGACTTCCTTTGTTTCACGGTTCGCCTGTGAAGGCGGAACGTGCAACATTGTAAAGCCGCAAGAGAGTATCGCACGTGGGACGATGCGGGGAGAGACGGCGGAGAGATCGATCCATCGCGTAGGCACCGAGCGTGGAAGCTTCGCGATCGATCGATCCTCATCATCGTCGTCGTCGCCGTCTTGCGACCTACGCGCGAGGTATCCGGCTATCCACGTGCATTTTCCGTTCGTTCAATGACCCTCTTCCATTCGCGACGGAAGGATGTCTTCCGCTATCTCAGAGCGATTCAGAAATTCTCAATTTCATTCGGTAAAAATTACGGCAACGAGCGCTGTCAAATTACACCGCACGCGAAAATTATCGTCATCCGCCGAATTACATACTACATCGTCGACGCTAACGACGGCGAACAAATTTAAAGGATAGGCTTGAAAGATTCAAAAAGTAATATATTATAATAATTTTTTTAAAGAACTTTCATGGAAATTAGTTTTAAAGTTGAGGAAATTTGTATTTTATTTATCATTAATCAATTTTTTTTAGAGATTATTGAGATCAATTAGATATACAAATTAAATTTCTTAAATTGATCTAAAAATTGAAAAAAAGCAAACTGATGTTAAAATTTTCTAGTACGATTTTTTGTTACATATAAAAATGCTTGATATAAAAAAAAAACTGCATTTAGTCGTCAAGGTATTGAAACTCCTTTTGTAAAACTAAAGATCTCACACTCGTGTATTTTTCTTCTCGCGGAAGAATTTGCTGAGTAATGTACTTTAAATTATCGTTTAAATTATCAATACATAGTCACATGTAATTGTGTTTGCATTCCTGAACCGTGAAGTTCGTTTGTTTTGTTTTTTTCAAATGTTGAAGGTTGCTTGCGCTATTGACGTCAAGTGTCTAAATACGGTCGTATCTGTGTTCAGTTAGCATTTGATGTTTGGCCTCTGCACGAAGAGGACCTGTAATAAGAAATGAAATGATGATCCGCTATATTTACGACACTATTTTTTTGTGCTGTATCATCGCAACGGATATCTGCGCCTGTCCTTTCGTCTTAGAACCTGTTCATTCTTAATCGTATGTAAGCCCTTTCGTTACACTTTATCCGCCTCTTTGAATATAGAAATATATCAAAACAATGCATTGCGCACGTACGAAGTAATTGCGCTTCGGGAGATGAAAAATCGTCTGAAGTATATTAATCGGTTTTATGACTCATGCTCGCTCATGCGGAAATGCTCTGTCTACCGGTAATATAAGCTCGCTGCGGGGAAACGTTAGCAACTTGTAGCATAAAGTATAAATCGTATCGACCAGTCTATTTCTCATCGTGTCGAAGATTCCAATTTTAATTTAATACAATTTTATTTTATTTTAAATTCAAAATTATACTACATAACATCGATAAATATTTTTATAATTTGTTTTTGCTATTGCTAACATTTAAGTAAGTAATCGTATTTGTAAGTTTTATAATTCGAGACTTACATATTTAATTCTACAAATTATTTTTTTGTTTCGATAAATTTTACTTTGTATTCGCGTTATTACACTTGCTTGTACCGGTATAAAATTTCTTTTTTTTTTTTTTTTTTAATTTCTTTTTTGTTACGCGCAGGATATCGCGCGGCTTTTTGTTTTGTTTCATTGTTACTTCACCGGACGCAAGTAACCTACTGCCTTCGTCGTTTGTATTACCCCGCGGCGAGGTGTGCTCCTCGTGTCGTAATTCGCGTGCACGTGAATGCAGTCGGCGGCGATGCCTCGAGAATCGCTCGAGCATTCATATGAGTGCAACGTACGGCGTCGCTTTCAGGGACGGCGTCGCCAGGAGCGATCGTGCGATTGCGAACAGAGCTACTCCATTCTTCGAAAACGGATTTCAGTTTTCGGAGAAGAGAGAGGAAACGTGGAATTCCAATTAAAAATACTTAATTACTTCTGTAATATAATTAGTATTCTGAATACAAGCTGTATGAATTCTGATTTGAACGCGTAAATATGCCGCTTGATTATATAATACTCAACATTGCGAAAATTCTAAAGAGATCGTTTATAGAATTTTTTGCATGGAGATATATAAAATATCTTAATGCTGAAATTTAATTTTGCAACGAAGATATTTTTAATTTTGATTTAATCTCTGTCTCTGATTTATTTTATTTTAATTGGAAAAATCAAATCGATCAACTTAAAAATTTATCTCATTGATATTATTCTTGGAACTAGTGATCGAATTTTTTAATACTTTACGAGTTGCTAGATTAATCGAGATATATATCATTATATAAAATATCACCTAACAATTACTGTAACGTTGCGGCAATACAAGGAAAACGATCGATTTCGAGCAAGTTTGCTGAATTGACTGGGTTTGCGAAGAGTCAAGGGTTAAACTCTGAGGCCGACAGCTGATCCGTCCGTCCCTGCCCGCTTGGACAAGAACGACGTAGTACGGCGTAGTACGTCGTATCTCGGCTTTACACGCGACACGCACGGGGCGCACTCGAGGTGTACTCTCGTGCATGCGTGCGCACCGGTCTTTCGGGGAGGTTGAGACGGGCGGGAACTCGTGTAAAGGTTGATTCACACGTGCGTACAACGTAGGCGCGATAGAAAATTATTATTTAACGCAAGTTCCAGTGCAACCCGATAAATAACAAATTAACAATTGTATTTTTTAAATACCTGAATGAATACATCAGAAAGTTAAAAAGATAACGGGAAGAAAATTTCGAAAATATAAAAAATATGTATATATACACACTAGTTACTCTTTAATACTCTTTATTATTTTATTACATTAATGTTTGACGTTCATTATCCACTTTTGATCTTTCAAAAAAAAAACAATATCACGTATTAAATTGGTATTTATGCCTCCCAAACGAGTATTACGTTAATATGCTAGAAATGAGCTCGGTAAAGCGAACCAGCCGACATACGAAGCCGTAGCAATCGTAAAGTCTTAACGTGTACGTCGATTCAAGCCGAGTCGGGGCTAAATCCGATACGCGCGCGCCAGGCACTTTCTCGTTAATGAAAACTTTACTGCGCACCCACGCCGCGCGCGCGCGCGCTCCGTACGCTGACGTTTTAATTGGATCGCCATCTTTTTAATTGGATTCGGAATTAATGGCGATGCCCGCGACTGAATTGTCGCGAGAGACCTATGATTGCGATCTTTGTTCGCCAACTGTAATCACCTCGCAGTCTTGTGAACAAATGTTAATCGCTTAAGATTCTCACACGAATTGCTTCGGATAATATATATCGTAATTTTTTATAATAATTATATAATATTTAATATTGTATACACAAAGTTATACAAGGATAAATGAATCCATTTAATTAAAATATATATTTTCAATTTAATCTTTTTCGAAATTACTACTTATTGATTTTATATATTTTTATACAATATCGTTCATACAAAATATCTTCTCTCATCTTGAAATGATTTGCCGATCGATAATTGACTCTCGTCGCGCAACTTATTCAAACGAATTTCTTGAAGGGCTTGGCTGCTGTGACTTGCGGTAATAAACAGGAAGTCTCCGTGACCGTGTCACAATTCGGTCAGCCTTGGTGTCGGTACGCGAGAGCAGCGGCGGCTGGCCGCGACTTGCCCGAAGGTCGCTGCCATAATTCAGCGTAGGTCACGTTCGGATTCGATTCAGTTCGTGTTACTCGCGGGAGGTTGGATATCTTGCCGGCGACTCTAAGCTCTAGGAGAGGAGGAAGTGCGGGGCGGGAGACGAGGCGCGAGAGAGCGTGCGAGCGGAGGGGCCACGGGCTACCGGATGTGACGGTTCGTGATACTGGTTCGTCTAAACATAGAGACACGCAGCGTGCAACTCGCGACGACGAGGCGGCGACGACGACGACGACGACGACGACGAGCGATGCTTTCCCCGCTCGCTCGCTCGCTTCGGCTCGCGATTCCCTCCACTCTTTGGACTCTAGTCAAGGCTACAACTGCCATTGACAGCCAGGACCGTACGCGATAAAACGTTTGGGGTGCCTGATACTTTTTATTAGCTATATATTTCGGTAAACTTCTACGATTCGCTGAAAATAATTTATCGAAATTTTTATTATTAGAATTGTATTGGATTGAATGAATAATTTTACAATACATATAAATATTTTGTCTCTTAATTATTTGCGAGTGCTAATAAAAAGAGAGAAAGAGAGAGACGCATGAGTTATGATATTAAAAAATTCTTAAATACCAGTTTTCCTTACACAAATATTTACATGGAGAAAATGGCGTCGCGCGCGTATATTTGTATTATAATAATATCGCGAAACCTTAACAATTCTCAATAATTATGTATTTTTCATAAGAGATACAATTTGCGCGGAGCATAAATTTCACTAGTGATTTATTAGCTAAGGCATTCTCTGGTTTGAATAAGTTTTTCAATCGCACAATTCTGCAGGATATATTGAATTGTTTTCAATTCTGATTACTCAGCTGAATGAGTCTCGCATAACTTTGCAATTTGTGCGTATGTAAAAATAGTAGCGTTATTATGTCAGAGATGTCAGAGAGTCAAGGATGTAGACTCTCCGTTCTGTTCTTGAACACACGATATGGGAGAGAGAGAAAGAGAGAGTTCCGGTCGGTGTCTACTCGCGCGAGAACAGCGGTTGAATGAAAAACTGCGACGGGAAAAAATAACGCGGGAAAAGAGTTGCGAGCTATAGATAAAGTGAACTAACGTAACCTCTGATTCATTCACGGAACGCGTTACGTAAACCGACCGCTCAGTGAATTACATTATGTGTGCACACTGCCGTGAATGTGCACCGATACCGCGAATCAATGTCCGACGTGTTACTTCAATACTAAATTCTTCTCTTAAAACGGGACGTTATAAGAGAATTCTGATACGATACAAAAAATTGAAAATAATCAGGCATCTTGTTTTCTTTTAGAAAAGAGATTTTCAATTTCAATCCGCGCAATTCAGCCGTCTTTATAATATCATTTACATATTTTTTCCATCACTATATCTCTCTTTGATTTATCTCTTTTTTTTTTATCTATGCAGTTTTCAACATTTTATTAATCCATTATCTTTTATTTTTTACAGGTAAGTTTGGTCAAAAAATTCCATTCGTCGTATTCGATAGCGTAATCAAGGTTGCATTCAGGATGGAGCTCCCCGTAAGTCCTCTTGTCGATATTTTTAATTAATTTCGTTATGACATCGAGCCGATAAACGCGACGTAGTCCGAGTTGTGACTATGATTTTGAGTCTGATTAACTATGTTATGTTATGCAGCCACGCTGCGACACGCTTGTGTGTCATTAATCACTCGCGTTTTATTTGCGAGATGGAGAGTGGATTGTAAAATCTCAGCGCGTAATTAAGAGAGCGGAGATATAAGCTCGTTTGAAAAATGAAGCTTTTTAACAGTCACCGGATATGACCCGTTGATCACGCCGGCAACCGGCGCTAATATGAGGGAAAGAAAAATGCTCGCTTTCTCTTTATTCGAAATATCTTGGTTTTAAATATATTCTTCCACGAATCGTTTAATTCTGGATTCTTTCATGGAAATGCCAATTTTTCCACGCGATTAAGCTATCATCCGCATTCTTTCAGTCGTTGGCTGAATCACGCTGTAATTTTTCTTTCTAATTATCGCGCACATTCAAACACACTCTCATTCAAATAATCACACATACATCAATCATTTATTATTTTATTTTTTCTATCTCGTATAAAAATAACACATTTAATTTATATATATAATATAAAATAAGGATTATCTCATTTATCTGTTACATTAAAAAACGGTTATTGTTTGAAGTCAATAGCTGACGTATTCTGATACAAAGAAATAATTAATTAATTAATAAAAAATTTTTCTGAAAGCGCGGTTTAGCTTTTCGTGCTGCAAACGGTAGAATATTGACGTTTTCCGATCTAACGTTATCCCGTTCAAATATTGTCCACCCGGTGATATGCGTGTCGCCGCGATAATACGGGAGGGAAAGCGAATAAAGGCATTTGTCACATACGTCCTTAAGCTACGCACAGCCTTCTCCCACGAGGGCCGTAATAACGTACAATGGGGCCCTCCTAGTATTCGCATGAATGACGATGAATCGCTCAGTGTGCGCGAAAGCTTCGAGTGGACCTCTTCTCTTTATCCTCCGTTTGCTTGACATTGCGCTGTCTCGGTATTGAGTTCGGTATTTTTATAAAATAACAGATCTTAATATAATTCAATCGAGCTGCATTTTCTATTCTTTATCAAGGATAATGGCAGCATTTCTCGAATATCTTTCACTGACCAAGATAGAAAAACAGAATCTTTTTTACTTTTAAAAATTGTTTATTGTAATAAACATTTATTGTAATAAACATCGTGTATATTTGCTCTTTAATCGCAAGTAGAATTTGTACCGCGACGCGTATAATGACGGGATTTGTCCCATCTGGCAGAGAGTCGTCGTGACAGCGTATGTATTTTCGATGTCGTTTCGTTCCTGCCGACCGACTGTCCGTCGTATTTCCTCTCACGCGGCGATCAGACCGGAAGCGAATCTGATACCGTCGAAAAGGAAGACGGCCGTTGTTTCGTATAAGCGACGCGGACTCGGAATTTCCGTGCCGGAACAGGCGAGGATAGGAAAGAAGAAGAAAAAGAAGGAGAAGGAGAAGAGAAGGGGTCGTGGCACGCGGCGAGAGGAACACGGGGGTCCTATTCTCGGCGGCCGGGAATTCTGCACAGCCTCCGCCTACAGGAACCTCAGACGAGAGCATCGATCTGGGCGTCGGCCTCAAGACACCTCTCTCTCCCCCGCACCCCTCGCTCCAGCTCGTTCCCCTCGCCGTCGCGCCACCATCGCCTCTGTTTCTCTTCCGATCTCTCTTTCTCTATCTCTCTCTTTCTCTCTTTTCTCGCGTTTCGCCTCCTCTCACTCCTCTCCCTTTCGCGCATTACGGACATTGTGCTCCTCTCTCGTTTCCCGCTTTCTTTTTTTCTCCCGAAAGTGGACCAAACTAAGGCGGCCGCGCGTCTCTTGCGCCCTACGGCCGTGCTCGTATTCTTGCTGGGAATCTTTGATGTTGGATGACGATATATGACGATATTCGCGCAATATTTGATCTTATCCTAAAATTCTTAAGATATTAAACTGTTTTGATATTTTATGTGTCCACTGTTTTAATATATGTCAAGTAAAAATATTGTCGTGCAATTTTTTTATATATAATATAGTCACTCATTTATCCGTACACAATTAGCTTTGTTGCTAAAATATTTATGCATTTATCTAAAAATTATTTATCTAAAGATTATTTGACAATTATAAAAATGTGGATATTCTGTGAACAAATGTGACATTCATTAACAAACCTTTAATTTCTGACGAGATAAATTTTTGTTTATGATTGAATCTTCGTGCGTCAATTTTTTTTTTTTTTTTTTTTTTTTTTTTTTTTTTTTTCAACATAAAACTTAGTCCAGTCCAAGACTGAAACATCTGCGCTTTCTTTTTTTTGTTATCTATTAAACGATAAATATCGATTTTTGTTAAGAATGATGAAAACCGCGACGATGCATTTCATTTTTACGAATGTTTCTCGTACAAAACATCTAATCGCGGTTTAACAGCATTACGCCAATTTATTTTCTGCAGCGACTTATCGGCTATCATCGTTTTGACATCGCATAAGATAAATTTTTGATATTATGTACTATTAATTTTTTCATGGCATTTCCTACATTCTTGACTAAATCTTGCTTTTTCTGATCTTTAATTTTGAAATATTCTGCAGTATTTATTTAATTTGTATTTTTTATGCAATTACATAATAAAGAGACTAGATAGAGAATAGATTTTATATAGTGTCGTATATGAGGAAAGCTCGTCGAAATTAGTTTGCAGTTGTACCAATGTCTGGGTTTTTGCGCGGTCAGGGTGCCGAAAACAACCCCTTGATGCCGCAAGTTTTAGCGGGGGTTGCTATGGTAACACTGAGCAGTTATTTCATTCGTACCGAGTTATTGTGCGTTCTTATCAAAAAATGCGTACAAGAAAAATTTTCTGTGGCTTCAAACAATATCGCGATTGTGTCTATTACAATTAATTTGATTGTTACGTTAACTCATAATTTATATAAAGGCATTGAAATAAATCGGCTCTTTTCATTAGCAAACGGTACCGCGGATTTTTTAACACGATATAAGATACGAGAGGATTTCTTTTCCTCGTTTTAAAACTTAAGTCGCAGTTGAAGGACATGTTTACGATGAGCTACACTTTGTGTCGCAGTGTTTTTAGGAGAGTATTTATTCGTAAAATAAAAGAGAGGGTATGTAGCCAAGCTATCCGCACGCGAGGATTTGCTCTCGATTTTATCTATGGCGCGGATTTTCCACGCGAATTTCTTTTATTATTTCCTGCATCCGATGATATCATAAAATAACAGAGATATATTAACAGATTTAGAGGCAATATAGCAGCTTCTACGCGAGGTAGGATAAGAGAGTAAAATGGGATTCTAGTATATAATAAAACGTTATAGCGCAGACTTATCTCTTTCTCGTTTGGGAAATACCCAATAGAGCGTTGGACATACTTATATAGTAAAGGCGTCATTGATCGCGATAATTTTTCGGTAAACTCGTGAAGAAACGCAGGTCAAAGCAGTTTATTTTCTTTTTTGCGAAAATGAATTGCGTATATTCTGTGAAATATTATAGGAACGACATTGAACCTCATTTAGGGTATGTATTTCGACACTCTTTTCTGATTTTTCGATAGATGTGTCTTGGAATAATTCTCACGAGAGTTTCTTATTCCTCTCTTTTGCACTATTTTATAAAATAAAAAATTGTGTGCACTATATATCACATTAAAGGGAGCGATAGATTTTTGAAATAATTAAGGAGAATGAAGGATTTTTCTTTGTACGATTCAATTCATTTTCTTAAGAGAAAATTAATCCTGAAATTGAGAAAATTAAATTTAACTCAAATATTCTGAATCGATCACCTCAGTTTTAAGATTAATTCTCTCAAGTTCTTCGAAGAAAGCGGGCTAGCCTAGCGACATTTTAATTACACGGTGCGTTACTCTGAATTTATAACAACGTCGAATATATATATATATTTCTTTTTCGACCGGTCAATAATTTTATTACGATTGTTCACCCCCATCGCTGTCGAGTGTGATCTTGAGGGGATCGTTCGTTTACCTCTCGCGATATCACGGTTACGTGGAATCGGAGTCTCCTGGAACCCAGTTAAAAATTGCGTAACACGTACAGCCGGTCGATTACCTCAGGCGTGTGGATGCCATTGCATTGCGGTGCAACGGCGGTAGCCGTCACTCTACAAGGTGATCTCGTTACAGAGATATACGCATTCCGCGCAGTTACGTCAACTCGCAAATTACGTAACTCGCGCGTAGGCCGGTTGGGATTTCACGAATCGAATTTCTCTCGCGCACACGTTGATTTCGCATTGATTCGTATAACTTCGATTCTACGATGCGATTCTACGTATTATACGTAGCGGTTTTCTTAGTAAATAGTAACAAATTGGGCGCGCCTGAGAAGATAGTAGAATGAAATATAAGACACGTGATTATCATTTATGTTAATAATTTCAGTATATCAAGCAATTTTGTGCTTAAAATTACAAAATATTGCTAAAATATGTCAATTAGTCTAATCTTTGAAAAAAGAATACCAAATATTTTTAATAATTTTAATAAAATTATTAATTTAATAGAGAGATAGCTATCAGATTTTTGCATTGAAAATAATTAACTCATTTTGTACGTGCATTTGCATTATCTAAAATTTTCTCATTACGCGATAGTATCTGTTAGTATTATTTTATATTGTTCAATGCATTAATCGCTAAATAAATTTTATCTGTAACGTTTGCGCTCGGATGCCACGTACAAACTGAATCCTACTTTCCATCATTTTTTTCTGCGACTGGATTCCTAATAGGGGTTTCTGTGACAAGACCTAAGATTTGTTGCGGCCATTATAAATGAGTAGCGCGAGGATCGCGAGATTCAGCGATAGAAAACGGTGTCGGTTGTACCGCCTCTAACTGCGAAATCGTCGGACAGTATCTCCGGACGAGAGATTAACAGAGTTTTAAATCAGCGAGACAGAAATCGCAATGATTGGACAATTTTCGAAAAATTTTGGATACTGGCGAAGAGTAAATTCCTGAACAATACAATTGATACACACTTCTAATTTTGCAACAAACACCCAATGATTGAAACGTTAACGATCATTTTTCAATAATCGATATTCTTACGCGGAGATACATATATGACATAGAAAGGGGTTTTAAGTAATAACAGAATTTACATCTATCTATATTTTATTTTATTTTAAAATCGACCGTTTAACTTTTGGCATGATTTTATGAACTACATTTTTTTGCAATTTTAGGAATTTATTCTATAACCCAAGTTAAGAAAAATGCAAATGCAATGTTGTATAAAAAGAAAAATTTAATTCTTTACACACATATTTTCAAGCAAACATATTTTCTAAATTCATGACTATGGCGTTTTGAAGGAACGAAGATGAGCGGTAGAGTTTTCCGAGTTTGCACGTGAGCGATCTGAAACAAATGATAGCTTTTGGCGAGGCGTGAAATTAGGTATATACATAAAGGTATGATATCTGAAAGAAAGAAGAGAGACGGGCGCGTCGCGTTTTCCATCGACTGCGGGGATCATCCCGAAGTGATAAGATATAGGCGTATATACTCTCCAGAGGATTTATTCTCGCAGTGCAAGAGGCATTGCGACGCCCCGGCGATGATAATCTTCCTGCCGCGTCAGCTCGGATCGTGTCGCAGGACGAATGAGATTTTATACGAGTGCAAAAGTATCGCTCTTTTCATCTCCCTAGCCCTTTTTTTACTAAACACTTCAATGTAATTTTGCGCTGTTGATGACATCAGAAACTTTATTATATATCGAAAGGAAAATCGTTTGAAAAAACATGATAAATAGCTTTTTATATATTAAATCTTACACGAATGAGTATATCGTAAGAATTAAGAATTAATAAGTTTTAGTTAGTTAAAATTGTAAGAATAGATCGTTTGCATTTTATTTTGCATTTTATTCAAATTTTATTACTTTCAAAACAAATCGTAGTTTTCCATGTGTTTTCATTATTACGTATTATTATTTATGATAGAGTCTCTCATGGAAACTTTTACTAAACTCGAAAAGAATAGAATCCGGAGACGTGGAATTCAACTTGGAACATTGACATCAGCAGTATAATCGTATTATATGGTGTCTTTGGAAAGGCTCTTTCGCGAAAGCATACGACTGTAACTGATTGTGGCTGTAACGCTGCACGGCAAGGGTTGATGTTTACTGGAAAGCAATAAAACCGCTGGAGACCGCCGTATAAAGCCTATATTGTGTAGCTTTCGCATTCTCTTACATCGCATTCTTGCGGTGTCGCTACACGCGCGAAACAGCATTGGCGACGGAGACACAAACACCGCGAGTACACACGTCCGCGTTTCTTTCTTTAACGTACTTTACGATGCGTCAGTGTTGTGACTGAGGAATGCATCTCGAATGAGTAGTGTGGCGTTAGCTCCGGATTACTCGCCGGTATTGTTCGATTTATACAACGGAACGACCCGATAAAAGTTCTCTCCGCCCTCTCGATGAAGTTGGCGCGTTTTACTCTGGACTATTACTCGAGAACGAATCATTATTATGTCATAAATCATAAGAATGATTAACATCTAGAAAGTTAGACAGGTTGAGATATAAAAATTTAAAGTTTGAACAGGTAGAATTTTTTTAGAAGTAAGGATCTTAAGAAAGTAGGTATACTTAAATCAATGAGGTTTTTTTTTCAGAATTTATATATATCTTCAGAAATGAAAATATATTATATTCTTACATTTATTCCACAAAATGAAGCATAACAGTAAATATATATAATATATATGCTAATAAAAAATAATATATGTAACATATATAATATGTATAATACAAGACATAATAGCAATAAAAATAAAATTGCTATTGAAATAACATTTGCATATAATTCTTTAATGATTGTAAAGATCTCTGGAAATTACATATAGGCATATAATTTGAACAGATATATTATCTTTATTATTGTTTACGTGTGTGACCGTCAGAACAGACGCTAAAAGAATTAAGATTTCATGTTTGTAAGGGTTTATAGAAGGCTCCCGATAGACGTGTAAACGCTGTAACAAACTTAGGACCCAGTACGACGCTTTTGAGCGAGCGACACCGCCACGCGAAGCGGCCGTAAAAGTATACCGTAAAAGGTCGCAGATTGCTCACCGGAGGCGTTGACGCGCCGGTAGAGCCGCGTTCCTTGCTATTTCTCTCCTACACGTATAATATACTCGAGTAGGACATTCGAAACTATCTCGTAGCGTGTCGCGAAATCTGGCTAACGCAAACTGAAACATGAGTAAGCGCAAGTTTCTGCTCTCTAGGCTCGTATTTTGCGATAATTATGGAATTAACACCGGAACTGTGTAAATAAGTTTAACACCTTTAACGGATGAGACGCGCTAATCTGTGTCTGTCTTTGCAAAAAGTGCCATGAATCGGAAAATGTCATCTTTTTTTAAATAGTCTATTATTTTTCAGTGTTTTTTTTTTCCTTTGGCAGAAGATCCAATGCATTTATCTTCTACATATATGAAAGAGTTATTATACGCACACAGCCATACAATTATATCGCGAAATTTATTTATATATGTACTTAAAATGTACGTGAAATTGCTTCTCGCAGTATAAACGATTAATCATTTCTAGATTGCCTTTTTGCATGAAACCATCTGACAGTTGAGGCAAACGCTTTTTCCATTGCGCGTGCAGGCACGCGGCTTGCATTTTGTTTGTATGGCTTCCGTTTCCCTTCACCGGCAGCCGGACTATCCGCTTTCACAGATATCCCGCGTACATTCCGCGAATAGAATATGCAATGGACACAGCTGTCACAAACGCGAGGAAAGGTCGAGTCCACCGGGTTACTACGCGGCATGGCACTTTTGTGTCGGATTTTGCAATGATTTTCTTGGTCGAGCAGAAAATGAGTAAACCTTTAATTAACTTTAAACGAGCCTTCATAGTATTTGTGAGGACTAGCTTTTTGCCGCGCGTCCGCAGCAGATGCCGGAGACGCGAAATATTAGTCTGTTGTTTAATTCGTCGGGGAGGAGATGCTGTTCTAGGAAAAAAGGGGCGATACTTTCGAGACATATATAATGCTTGTTACATTACATGATTATAAATTAATTCTCTTATTTTAGTTATTTGTACATTTATTATCGTAAAAGAAAATAAGAATTTGTAATGAAAAAGAAACACATAAAAGATTCTAGAATAACGAATATTACTCCAGTCATATTCAGTTTTATCGAATATTTCGCGAGATATCTGACGCGAACATTCGCGCAAATTGAAAAATTGCAGGTGTCGCTGTTTTTTTTTCCTCGCAGTTTCTATCTTCGTGCAGCGAGGATTAAAATTTCCACTTTTTACAGTCCTAAACATCGTGTAAATGCCCCTCTCGATGACATGTTAAAACACTGACGATGAATGCCCTTTATCTCTCTCTTTCTATCTATTTCTATCTCTATCTTCTTTCTCGCTTTACCGATTCTTCCGATTTGAATCTGCTGATCTGTCGGAGAATATTTGCATCTTCCGGCACGATGCATAGATGCATATTCATCTGAGTAATATTTTTTATACGAAATATCAAGATCTTTTATACGCGACAGAACTTGTCAGCGGCAAGAAATATTTTGAGGAAATGCATAAATCAATGATTGAAACATGCAGGTACACGGACGATGCCGATGAGCGAATCTAAATCGCAATCGGCAAATTATTTAATCATCCTCGACGAATCAGATCTGTCGATTCTGCTCCAACAGCTTATCTTAAGTGCACAGAGACGAGTTTTCGCCTGGTTAATGTATCGGTTTATCTCCGGCGTATGGTTCAACTTAGTTTCCCGATGGATAATGGAGTTAGTACGTTTTGATTGCAACCCACCGTGCACGTAACTCAAAGCGATATTGTTCCAACTCCTCTCCACCGACTGCTCCCGCAATCCCGCTATATTAAACTAAACGTATTATCCGCTAAATCGCATTACGATCACCGTGTAGTTGTATCCTTAATATCGCCAATAATAATCCGATCTTTACTTTTGATTCCAGTATACGCGCAGTTTAAATGGCGAGAACGTGAAGTTATTTGAAATTAGATTTTGTTTAGAAAATGTGTTGTTTATTTTATTTTATTTATTTTTTTTTTTTTTTTTACTAAGTAGTGAAATTTTCAAAAATTAATATCTAGGTATCGGCGCAAAAGAAAATAATACGTTGCATCGGCATCTCGTACGATATTCGATAAAAAAAGAAAAATATTTGAAAGATATAGAGAAAAAGAGAAATGGGGCAGGCAATTTTATACTTGTTGTCGTTGAACGGAGTTATTCCACGACGAGAGCTTTGCGCACAGATATCACGGGTTCCCTGGTACTTGTTCAGGCGGTGAAATCGGCCATTTGTCATCGTCACCCTCCCTTCCCTTCTTCCTTCTCTCCCTTCCTTCTCCCGTCATCGTGCCGGACGGATTTTCCCTTCGCGGATGGTTTCCTGAAGCACAATAGCGGCGCGTGCATACACTTAGCGAGAGACTCGTCCCCTTTCTTCCCCCTTTCGGTGCATCGCTCGTTCACCATCGATCATAATTACGAAAGTGTTGCAGGCCTGTCGCCATGTAAAGACAATTAGAATTAGCCGCGCTGGGGTAATTATGACGTCGTTAGGGCCATGACCCGATTATTATTACGATTAATACATATTCATCTCACATCGTATATGCGTGTGTGCGTAGCCGCGCAATTACCGGCAGCGCTATTTATTAGCTATAGATTTTTTTTTGCAGTCTTAATCGTGTCTCCCGACATCCTTTAATCGTGCTCGGTTGTTTTCTACAGTCGCAGGGACTCTACGGAAGTCGATCGTTACGATCGTTCTCAATTGTCGGTTGCATGCACAACTTTATAAATCCCCTCATTTTCCACTTTCTACTTTGTTGCACCGACTTTCCGTCGATAATGTATTCTGTTCAGTGGAGACATTATACCCCTTAGATAATTGCATTAAATAGAACGTAAAAAAACGTCAGTTTGTATCCTTGGAATTAAATGTATTATACAATGATATTTTATATCGAAAGAATGTAAATTTATATATATATATATATATCCGACAGTTTCTCCTCAAATTTATATTAAATTTGACAATCAGTAATTTTTTCTCATTTTGATAATAAATAAGTTTATTTTATCTCTCTATTTAAGCTTACACAATCTAATATAATTGGCATATAGTTAGCAACTAAATTATGTTTGTATGAATGACAATGATGTTTGAGAGTTAACGATCACGGTTAACAGGAACACACATCGATCTCGGTGCAATATTATAAAAACAATAGACGCTTGCGTATATTTCGCGTCTAATTAAACGATGACATCGGTTTGGCATTTCGGCCTTGTATATTCTATCTTTTCCCTTTTTTGCGTGTATATATATGTAAATTTTCCTCCTCTCTCTTCTTTCTCAATACAGTCATAAGGTTAATTCGTGGAAGAGCG
>NW_021852035.1:917508-1006661 GCF_003651465.1 Formica exsecta
GTCGTTAAGAACACGCTTGCTTATTAATGCAATTACTGTGGCGTGTGTGACGCTCGTATAAGTAGATAGCTGCCCTTGTTCAACACGTTCCTTTATTAGCTGACGATTTCGCGCGTCTTTCTTCATCTTTTCACATACATTTTTACCTTCGTCTCGTCGTTCCTGCGGTTGGTATCGTTAATGTTTAAGTCGCCAACATCGCGATCATTATTATGCTTCTTATTATCGTGATTATCGTCATCGTCGTCGTCGTCGTCGTCATCATCATCATCATTACAGTCTGCTTCCATGTGGTTTTCATCGACCACGGCACCAGTCCTCTCACCTCTATACAGTATCGATTATTAGTAACACCGGTTTGACCCCGTATCGCTTCGAAGAATCCGCCGATGTAAGGATGCTTTTAACCGAGAATTACAAGATAATGTCGAGAATCTCGTTATTTGCCGCCGGTGGATCCGCCCCAGGTGTATCCTACTTTAGCGGATAATTTTGGCCACGGATGCGGCACTAAAATATTTTTAGCTATTCTCAATCAACGAACGATATCGCTCTTAATCATTAAATTCACGTTTCGGAGCTGTAACAAACGGTTTCGCGAGCATAACTGCAAGTTCTTTTTATTTCATTGTTTAGTAAAGCGGTTGAGAACATTTTTTAAACCTTTAAGAACAGTCTCTCGGCAGTGATGACAATGTGTCTTTATGTAGCCCGATGCTTCCCATGTCTCCTGACATTATCGGCCTAGTTTTCACGCGCCTGCCTGTCCCCTTCCGCATCGAGTACCTTGCAAACCACAAGTTGATATCGTGTTGCAAAATGGAGCAAGTAGCGACACGAGATTCTCGAGCGTGAACATGTGTAGTATAGAATCGTCGTGTTGTAAAGCATGTTATCGTTCAAAGCTTTTCGAGCGTTTTCTGTCGTCGAAGATTATAGGCACTATTTGCGTCATTTTTCTTTCAAGCCGATCATGATCAGGAAACGTAGGAAAGCGAAGGATTATTCTCTTTGCTGGAAAAAAACATTAACTTTTAAATTCAATTTTTATCATTATCTAATTTTCTATATATGCGAAATCTCCTAGAAATTAATGGAATTGAATCTTTGAGGCTATTATTTGGTATTTCCATAAATCGCAATTACAATTACACGGAATAAAATCAAAACTAAATTTTTATAAATATTTTATAAAAACATACATATATATTTTCTCTATAAGAATAGTATGCAAAATCTTTTTCTCTAGTCAAGGTAACATATATATATACTATATATTCTGTAATCAGCTTCTTCAAGTGCAGACAAAACTTTGAGTGTAATTATAGTTTTGTGCGAGATTTAAATTCTTTTTTAATTCTTCGTTAGTCTAGTTTTCTTTGATTGGTCCAATTACATCTCGTAGTAAAATTCGAATTAGATCGGAACTGAAAACACAAATATCTGTATCGACTTGTCGTTTATTAAACGCACCATGTGATGCCGTTACCGGTATTCATGAATCATTAAAGTGTCGGACAAAGGAAACAACGATCGTGGATAGTTCGCGAGAAAGACTCTGCCGATAGTGCCGCGATAAAGGAACGGAGGGCATATTATATTGGGGTACGATGACCTGAATTTAGTAGACTCGCATTACACTTAACGAAGTTTCGAAGGCCATGAAAAATTCAGTCTGTAGAATGGTTGGAAAAGAAAAGATTAATCATAACAATTTAGCGTTACAAAGCCTTTAGCAGTCGATAAAATTTGAGATTAGAAGACGATATCAAACCTTTTAGTTCGATAAATGTTTCTTTTCTTTTTATCTTTCTGTCCTCGATACTTTCGCAAGTCTATTTTAACGTCGAATCTTTACGATTTCGTACAAAGTGTATATAATAAAAAAATAAAAGTAATTTCGTAGATTATGGACTTTATTCTTATCTTGTAT
Source organism: Formica exsecta (assembly GCF_003651465.1). NCBI lineage: Eukaryota > Metazoa > Arthropoda > Insecta > Hymenoptera > Formicidae > Formica > Formica exsecta. The sequence continues at coordinate 919,442 of NW_021852035.1, forward strand.
TTTCGGCCGTGTGTTCTTCACAGATAAAGATCACTTCAGTGTGATGTAGCGTATTCTCTTTGCTGGAAAAAAAACATTAACTTTTAAATTCAATTTTTATCATTATCTAATTTTCTATATATGCGAAATCTCCTAGAAATTAATGGAATTGAATCTTTGAGGCTATTATTTGGTATTTCCATAAATCGCAATTACAATTACACGGAATAAAATCAAAACTAAATTTTTATAAATATTTTATAAAAACATACATATATATTTTCTCTATAAGAATAGTATGCAAAATCTTTTTCTCTAGTCAAGGTAACATATATATATACTATATATTCTGTAATCAGCTTCTTCAAGTGCAGACAAAACTTTGAGTGTAATTATAGTTTTGTGCGAGATTTAAATTCTTTTTTAATTCTTCGTTAGTCTAGTTTTCTTTGATTGGTCCAATTACATCTCGTAGTAAAATTCGAATTAGATCGGAACTGAAAACACAAATATCTGTATCGACTTGTCGTTTATTAAACGCACCATGTGATGCCGTTACCGGTATTCATGAATCATTAAAGTGTCGGACAAAGGAAACAACGATCGTGGATAGTTCGCGAGAAAGACTCTGCCGATAGTGCCGCGATAAAGGAACGGAGGGCATATTATATTGGGGTACGATGACCTGAATTTAGTAGACTCGCATTACACTTAACGAAGTTTCGAAGGCCATGAAAAATTCAGTCTGTAGAATGGTTGGAAAAGAAAAGATTAATCATAACAATTTAGCGTTACAAAGCCTTTAGCAGTCGATAAAATTTGAGATTAGAAGACGATATCAAACCTTTTAGTTCGATAAATGTTTCTTTTCTTTTTATCTTTCTGTCCTCGATACTTTCGCAAGTCTATTTTAACGTCGAATCTTTACGATTTCGTACAAAGTGTATATAATAAAAAAATAAAAGTAATTTCGTAGATTATGGACTTTATTCTTATCTTGTATTTTCGGCCGTGTGTTCTTCACAGATAAAGATCACTTCAGTGTGATGTAGCGACTTTATAATTCGGAGACTATAAAACATGCACCTGTATATATTCGACCGCTCCAGAGATAAGAATCGTTTTAGTACGGCACAGCAATTCCTTAAATTGGGCGATCCTTTGTAAAAGGGCGAGCGGAGGGAAACGTTCTGGTTATCGGTGAAATTATCAAACGGCAGGTCAGAAAGAAACCCGCTCAATTAAGTTTCCACCAGTACTTGATTTCGTGTGCACGTGTATAGGAACGGGCGACTTCCACTCCGTTTTCGGCGAGTCATTAGCCTAATTAGCCAATATGCGGCCGGAAGTAATTCCCGAGAGTCGCTACTGCCGGCACTTTCGCGTGTCGCCGATCATTTCCTTGTTCCTGCGAAATCTAATTTCTAATGCGATGTGCGATTTCTGAGCGGAAAATGGTGCCGTGCCGCAGGCTACAGGGCTCGTGTACTGCTCTCAACATGTATATAATACTATCTGAAAGATTATTATCCTGACGCGTATCGTGAATAATCTTGTGACGTCAGAGCAATCTTCTTCTCAAAAAAGAATCTCGTGTGCGTATTATTTACTGAATTGTATTAGCAATTAATATATGTATAAGAAGATGCATTCTAGAATTTTTTTCATGGAAATTTCACGCGTATTTTTCCGTATGTGTAATATTAAGAGAACTCTTATTTCTTACAATTTATCAAAATTATATTATACAAATTTTTTTATATTTGAACAGACATTGTGATCACTAATCTGGAGTATTCTGTCTAAACAAAATATTTTCCTCGTAAAAGCGCAAGCGCTCGCAAATGGAATATATTATAAATGATGAATTCGACGACAAGGATAACGTGCACTAAAAATACGAATTCCAGTGATACAAATTGAATGAATAATTCACGAGATCAGAATCCCCGCGAGCCCGCTCTCGGTAGTGGTGTAGAGAATCGCCGGCCGCAAATACCTAGCCGTCATTGCGCGCGTTCGACGATAAACTCTCTCGGTAGAGAATAACATTTACCCGGTTACGAAACAAATTGCGGAATCACGTTCGGCAAAGAAGCAGCGACCCCGATGTTCCCGCCGCAAGACGAGAAGACGCCGAAGATACTTGACGGCGAAACGCCCCCTCCTCCGTCTCTTCCTCTCTTTACTCTCGCCTCAGGCTCGAGGAGAAGTCTCGGCTCCCGTGCACCGCGATTCCGCAACCGCCGCAATTAGCCTGGAACTCTAACGATACGATTGAGGTAGGTCGCGAAAAGTACGTGGCGCCTGTAGCGATTTAGAAGTTCTTCACCGCGATCTATTGTATTTCCATAAATATTGGAAAACCCGTTGAAGTAGAAACTCCTTTAATTTGGAATCCTGAAAGTAAAAAAATTTCCGAATTTTAGAACACGCCTGATCTCAGGATATTTTGGGATTTTTCAAAATTGAAAATTGTAAAGTACGGATTTTTTTACTGTCGTTGATTTGATTTTTTCCAAAGTAGTTTCTCTGTTTTCTTTTTCCTCGCGCGATATTCTTATATATATTCTTCTCGCAGCTTTCTTTCCATTTGTCACTGGCTTCACCTCTCTATCCTCTCGTCGTGTTAGTCTTTTTTTCATTCGGCTCAATTGCTCCGACGTCATTGCGCGTGTATACACGCAGCGAAAACAATTACGAGAGTACGTACATCCACCGCGTGAGATAAGTCGGTGTCATAAATTACGGAACACAATATAAATGCAAATTTAATGTCGGCCAGCCTACTGCTATTTGCGTTTGCTCTTGCGTTCCCTTCAAGACAGCCGACTCGGAACGAGTCGCGCAGAGTATCTTCTTATGTCCCTTCAGTCCGTAATGCAAGATGAAAACTTTTAGAACGCATTTGATGACTCGCCATTACAAGCACGGGACGATTTACATGGATGAACGAGATGCTAATCTTAACAATGTGATATTAACGAAAATAATTTTGTGCATGTGCGAATATTTGCATTCAAAGTTACGTTTGTAACGTTCAGAAATATTTTTTGTGTGCCATTACATGAAATGTCGGGTTGTAATATTATCCACTTTTATTTTCTCGATTGTCGATCGTGGAAAATTTTAAAAGATGAATCTAATGCCATTATCCTTTCTTATGAGATTCGCCAAAAATCTCGTAATACCCAGAGGGTTAATGTTTTCGCGTCAGAGGCTAGTTGCTCGTGGCGAACGCACTTGGAAGCGTTTTAAGCGATCCTTTGGGCGACGTTGAGGGCACGTTCCATGAAAATTTTCGCAAACGGGCGTAATTCGGGAATCTATAAAGTACTTTCTTGTAATATTCTTCTCTGGACGATACCAGGAGCGTAGCCATCTTTAATAAATAAAATAAATGTAGGAATAAATGTAGAAGCACGTATCTGTTTTTTTATTTTTATAAAAAAATTAAGCCAACGTAAAAATAATAATAAAAAGCAATAATGGAAGCGATAGAAGAAAACTAAAGAAATAAATGCACCGGAAAGAATGTTTTGATCGCGATTTTATTTAAATAATAAATCTGATTATGATTACATAATTTTTCCTTATACACACACATAACAGGATGAATGTATCAAAACAACGATTGAATATGTCAAAATATACATTCCTAGAGAGAGAGCTTTGTCTTGAGAAATAAAATATTATACCTACTTACATTACTGCGAGATGTGCGCGATTTAATGCGTTCAACGAGTTGCTCCCAGGCCACTCGTAAAAAGACGTGCGTACAATTTGATCTAACGATGCCGCGGGGCGAATAAAAAAACTGTGTTATGGCGATCAAACGACTTTGCGATACGGTTTGCGAGCGAGCGGGACTGGCGTTAAAAGGGCGGGTGTCGGCTTTACTATCCCCGTGAAGCACGCGATGCGCCCGTACGTCTCGTCCGGGACGAAAAATTTACTGCCAATTCCCGGTCGCGCGCTGGATTATTGCCGTAACGTCGGTCGTTATTGCCTGAGTAACAATTACTTTGTTAATACGCGCCACGAGGGTTGTCAGACCGCCTTTCTTATGAGATTCGCCAAAAATCTCGTAATACCCAGAGGGTTAATGTTTTCGCGTCAGAGGCTAGTTGCTCGTGGCGAACGCACTTGGAAGCGTTTTAAGCGATCCTTTGGGCGACGTTGAGGGCACGTTCCATGAAAATTTTCGCAAACGGGCGTAATTCGGGAATCTATAAAGTACTTTCTTGTAATATTCTTCTCTGGACGATACCAGGAGCGTAGCCATCTTTAATAAATAAAATAAATGTAGGAATAAATGTAGAAGCACGTATCTGTTTTTTTATTTTTATAAAAAAATTAAGCCAACGTAAAAATAATAATAAAAAGCAATAATGGAAGCGATAGAAGAAAACTAAAGAAATAAATGCACCGGAAAGAATGTTTTGATCGCGATTTTATTTAAATAATAAATCTGATTATGATTACATAATTTTTCCTTATACACACACATAACAGGATGAATGTATCAAAACAACGATTGAATATGTCAAAATATACATTCCTAGAGAGAGAGCTTTGTCTTGAGAAATAAAATATTATACCTACTTACATTACTGCGAGATGTGCGCGATTTAATGCGTTCAACGAGTTGCTCCCAGGCCACTCGTAAAAAGACGTGCGTACAATTTGATCTAACGATGCCGCGGGGCGAATAAAAAAACTGTGTTATGGCGATCAAACGACTTTGCGATACGGTTTGCGAGCGAGCGGGACTGGCGTTAAAAGGGCGGGTGTCGGCTTTACTATCCCCGTGAAGCACGCGATGCGCCCGTACGTCTCGTCCGGGACGAAAAATTTACTGCCAATTCCCGGTCGCGCGCTGGATTATTGCCGTAACGTCGGTCGTTATTGCCTGAGTAACAATTACTTTGTTAATACGCGCCACGAGGGTTGTCAGACCGGATATTGCGCTACACGAGTTATCTCAGTAAATGTGACCGACAAATTGAATCTCTGAAAATGCCTTGCATCAAAAATAGGACAATGAAAGAAAATATATAACTCGTTTCTTAAATTTTTTAAATCTTTTTATAATTTCTATATATATAATTTTCTATCTCTATATATATATTGATAAAGCTGCCCTTACAAAACATATAAGGATAATAAAAATTGTATATATAGCAGAACAGAATAGAGTATTTCTAAATCATTAAAAAATGTTCCAAAGAACACGTCTCTCTCTCTCTTTCTGTTAGTTTGCATATACATAGTTCACAATCGCAAAATGCAAAGACGCAAATTCCAATCAGCGAGTTGGCACAATTTACCACGGTCATTGTTTTAACTCCGCAATTATTAACAGTACGGTTTTGCCATCGACAATACCAATTACGACACAATTCGTATGCCGACAATAGAATTGACGAATGAAGGATAGATCGAACGGCGGGAGATCATTACAATGACCGTGCCACTTTGCGGGATCCAAGTGAAATCGGCGTTCGGCGATCGCTTGTTTGCACCGCTATAATATAATATCGTCTAATCTTGCAGGCAGAACCGTGCTTGATTTTTAACTAGTGCTTTCTCGTTCAAAGACAAAAAAGAAAATCGCGTAGGTTTGCATTTTCCGACGATGACGACGACGGTCGGACGCGAAAAGGTTTCCACGATATCCGCTCCCACGGCGGGATGCGCGGGTCCGATACACGTCTCGAGGTAACGTCATTTTAAATGCACTCCGGTATGCCGGGGCACGTACGTACGACGAAGACGAATGTGTGTGTGGTGTAAACGCAGGTCGAAGGACCTTCGAGTTTGCACTGTAACTACCGCGCGAGGGGCGACGATGTACGTAAGCGTAAACAGCGTCGATCAACCGCTAGCACGCGGATATTTGTGTGTGTGTGTGTGTGTGTGTGTCGCGCGACGCGTGTACGCAGCATTAACGCGGTCCGTGTCGTCGTGAGTCGTAAGCCGCGTTACCGTAATTTTCTTTGTTCCGCATAATGAGCGACGCTGATTAGCTACGTGACCTGGCACCTTCACGCCGCGTCTCTGTCCGCGATGCGCTCGCTCTTGCGAACGCGATACGGGGGGAAAAACGAGCTCCTCGTTCTATTTCTTCTCACGCTACGCGTCGTACAACCGATGCAAGTAAACCTTTACCAAACAGCAGCGTAGGTCATTCATCTTGATTGTCTCGAAACATATCTCTACAGCTTTGACAAAGCAACTTTGGCCAAGAATCACTCGTTTCACGTTTATTTCAAAAATGTCTTTAATAAGTGTGTTATACAATGATGGATAATTAATTAGTAATAGCACAAAAAAAAGAAAACTTATTAAAAAGAAAGATTTACATATGAGAGATTTAATATTGAAAATTTTGAGGTTGTTAAATATAAAAATGGTTCTACGCCCGTGATAGGAGCAATTGATTGGATTTTTTTTAATTTTTTTACTAATGTTATTATTATTACACATATTTTTTACTGGAATATTTATTTTACTAGAAAAAAAAGGCAATAAATAAATTGTTCATCTATATAGATAGACGTTTTCCGAATAACCGAATCTTTTTCGAGTTAATACACGTATTTTTTCTATCGAAATTTTTATTTGAGAGGTTGCTCGTGCCCGATTTGGGTGGCAGATTAATTTATTTTGCGTGTGCACGAGTCTTTTTTGCATTTTTCGTATTACTCGTAGCTCAATCTCAGTCGCGCGAGGGGCAACTACCAGGAAAACCACATTTAATCGTCTGAACCCGCCGTGACGCTGATGCGGTCGTAAATAATGTCCTGGCAGTGCGAAGCATCGTCCGTATAACTCGGTTCACCTACCTACCTACACGCATCGCATGTGCGTGCGTGCAGCCTGTAATGGCACCCCGTGTCTATGAGCATATCGCGGCTTTTCCCCTCGTCCTTACGCTATCCGCAAATTCGCCAAACGGAATTTCACAAGTATAAACGGTTGGAGATTTTGTCGAATTGCTCGCTAAAATCGTGGAAAGAAAGCAGGAGATGCAGATTAATTGATTACAATAGCAATCTTAGAAATTAACTATGCGAAAAAAATTAATTCATCGCTTTATCACGAATTTTTAGCCATTTTTATACAATTTAATAACTTCAAAATTTTGTCAAAAAAAATTTTTTTTTTCTTTTGTGTTGTTAATTAACTGTTTTATGTTGTTGTCCAATTATTATATAATTTGTATTACACACACTTTTTCTGGAATAAATAAAATCCAAAATATGTTCCGAGATTATCAAGACAAGGAACTCCTCGCTGTAATTTGACACAAAAGTTGAAATTATCAATAATAAAATTATTTATTGTATGATGATAAAATATATTTAAAAGATTGCCTCTTTCCTATGCAATAAGTATATTTCTATAAATATATTTTTCTTTTTAGTTGAATATAATATTTATTGATGTGTCAAGTTTTGTCAAATATATTAATTATAATTCATATTTTGTCAATAATATTAATTTTAATCGTTTGAAAATGTTTTTTAAATATATCATGATATTTTCTTTTCCCTATTACTATTTCTCTTCTTTTATTGTAATCTTACATGGTGACCTTTATAATTGCCATAGGTCGTAATAAATTATTAACGAAGAGCGATATCTCGATGAGGTCCCTGAATGTCATGCGACACACATCATCGATACCGTGAAATGTGGATAATTTATACGGGTGATGCATCCGAGAAAAAAAAAGATTACATGATTGGAAGGTGTATCCTCCGCTTTGTTTTGCAGTGCACATATTTCGCGCATTCTCGCTCCATAAAACTACGCAATCTAAGCGTAATAGATTTTGAAACTCTTTTAATTTCATAATTTGAATTTTCTTTGCGATCCTATGTCGTTAAAAATAAAGAAAAGAATAGGCTTTAATAGTTGTTTAATCGCGTTGAATGATAGTTTTCCTCCTAGTTTCATTAAAATATCTGTCTTGTCATGAAAAAATCTACTATGAGAGTTGATTCATGAAAATGAAAAATTTGTTAAGTAATTTGTTAATTGTTTTAAAACATATATTAGAAAATTATATTTTAATATAGAATGTGTATGGAAAAAAGTGAAAAGTGTGAAACAAGTGAGAATAGTATTAAGAAAATTAGAAAGCTCTTACTGCTATATACTCACACGTTTTTGTTTTACGAACGATATCGCGATCGTGCGGAAAAAGGGAACGGGATTACAAGGAGAAATATCGTCGAAATTAATCAGTCGGATGGAACGGGAAAAACGCCAATGGACGGATTTCCACGCGAGTGATTCCTACACAGAGCCGCGTTAAATTTTCATACTTGACCAGTTTCAACCGTCTCGAATGTATCCTCGAAGCGCGCCCTGTGATCGGTCTGATCGATTGCGGTAGTCGCGGATTATTAATCGGAGATGAAGAATGATTGCTAGCTAACTTAACTAGCGGTTGAAAAGAATCCGCTCATCTTCTACATCAGTTGCCATTCGCCGCGTGTAAATGAAATTGTCACGGAAATAGCTGCAGGAAAAAAAATTCTCATACGTTTTCTGGCTGATATGTCTTCCTTTAATTAGCTAGGACCGATCTGACGAGTGATTTGTCTGAAATCGCAGAATGCGCTTCGCGATGCGAGGATAGCCAAATAACAGAGAACTGATCACAAGTCTCCTTATCGTTATCTTATATTTGCTTTAATCAACATCGATTAATTCTAGTCTTACTTTATAAGTTTCGTTATTTTTATTATGACCAGATTGATACAGAAAATAATTATTAAAAAATTGATTATATTTTAAAAAATTACAAGTGAAATCGCTACTTTCCAATCACGGAGCGTACGCGCCTTATTCACCTTAATTTGAACTTTTAAGTCAACGGTGATAGTCACCATATATGGCGAAGATTTATGCGAGAATACGCGTCTCGTACGTGTCACGTCGATACATCGACGCGCGTTATTCGTGACGACAGGAGAAGCCGAGAGAGGGAGGAGAGGCTGAGAGATTCACGCGAGTAATCTCGCAATGAGTCACCGGGTCACTCCACGTGGCCGTACATAGGAAAATCAATGAGTTTGTTGACTTATCATGCCATGATCGCTGCCAACAAGACGCCGATCTGCTCGGTATCGGTCTATCATCGTTGTCGCTTAGATTTCTGATGTAATATTTACGTTTCACCGCAATATCTCGAGACATGGCAAATGAATCAAACACTTTTTATTTAACTTATCATTTATATATCGGTACATATTACTCAGCATTTATAATGTTACAATCTTGACGCTCATGCAGCAACTTTACCATAAAATTGCGGCGCTTTATCAGAGCAGAATCGATTTCGTTATCAATCGTGACGAAAGTTTCGTATTTAAAAATCATGATAAAGGATGATATATTTAAAATAAAAATTATCTCTCTATCTACTGATATATCAGCCGGATATATCAAATGGATTAATCGAAAATTGAATTGATTCAAAAATTTGCAATTATTCTATATAAAAAATTTCTACGATAAATATGTATATACTGATAAGAGAAGATTATTTTTAATAACTTTTCACACAATTATTCTCTCTTTATCATGGATGAAAATAAGCTTAATAACAAAAGATCACTCTTTGACATTTCCTAAGCGATTGCAAAACATAGAATTCTCAGGTGTCATCGATCCTATCTCACGATTTGCTGACAGCTCATCAGCTGATCGCACGTATACTAATTTCCTTGCGAATCTCGATTTTCTCTTCTTCTCTTTCCCGTCTGTGTTCGACTTACCATTATACGTACGAAGACTGGGCGATGCATTCGCCATATTCACATGCATTAAACGCAACCAGGATACGCATATACGGCGAGGCCGGTCCGCCACCGCCGATCTTGGGATGGTTATTCGGGTTAAATACACAAGAAACTAATAGCTGACCATTTATCCATTAAGTCACGTTGAGCGACGTCTGGCGCAATCCTTATCCGCGTGGGCGGAAATTTACGATACGCGCTCGCATCGCAAATTGCATCCCCGCATAGTCCGTGTAATTCTCGGACAATTTCCGTATCGATCGTTTTAAACATTGGAGTTATTTGAGCCTCGATTGTATACACTTGGTTCAATCATAACACAATTGCTGTATTTATTATTCTTTCATTTTTTTTCTCAATTTATAAATAAATACATTTAGATACGGTTATTATTTATCTTTCTAAATAATATTTACGCGTTCTGTTACGCTTGTTACTCGATAGCTCGTCTTGAACGGGAGGCAGAATAGGAGCTGCGCTCCGTTTTCTCCTCTCCCGATCACATCGACGAAGAGGATTTCTATCGAGTTCACAAACCCAGACAAATCGGCCCAATCGTAATCGCTCGTTTATCAGTCGAGGTGTATACCTCGTCTCCCTTCGTCTCGGATTTCGTCGTCTTTCAACAGATATATCTTATCGAGCCCCGAGATGGAGGCTTACTCGACCGTACGCGGAACGTCTGGTACGTTAAATACCGATGCTGTATTCTTCCTTGTATCAATGTATACACACACACACACACACACATACTTTTCTACCTCTCTACCCTCTCGCTTTCGCGAAACGATACCGACGACCGGCTCGAATGTTATGTCTGGACGAGATTCACGATAATGCGTGCCAGTTGCATTGTTATGTCATTGCGATATCTCAATTACTCCCGCGACCACACCGTGTACGGCGTTTACGTATACGGGTTCATATACCGGCGTATTTTCTGTTGCTCTCCCAGAAATAATTTTTGTCTTCGATGACGTAAGCCTTTCTTGTTAATTAACGCGGGAAAAGAATTAATCCGATCTTATCTTCATTTTCTTTTCTCTTTCTCTCTTTATTTCTCTGGTTATATTATATTATAACTTATAGTAAAATTATGTTGTTCTTGAAATCTTTTTTTAAAATTTATTTATAATATATATATATATATAACTTTTTAGAATTTCACACACAAAAATGCAATAAACGTTTCAATGTAATAAGAATTTATGTTTAAAATTGATTGTCTGTGACATGCGTGAGTAGAAAATGCCGTGTCGCGATTAGAAACGTTGCGAATGATAAAACCGACAAGTTGCAAGAATTTCCGGCATACGGTGCGCGATAGTGTCATACTTGTGCATCAGCATTGTAAATTGCCCGTATGCAGCTCGGCTATACATTTTATCGAATCAATTAAAAAAAAAAAAAAAAAAAAAAATTTTAATATTTGCGAAAAAATGCTGAAAGAAGACACACATACTTTTCTACCTCTCTACCCTCTCGCTTTCGCGAAACGATACCGACGACCGGCTCGAATGTTATGTCTGGACGAGATTCACGATAATGCGTGCCAGTTGCATTGTTATGTCATTGCGATATCTCAATTACTCCCGCGACCACACCGTGTACGGCGTTTACGTATACGGGTTCATATACCGGCGTATTTTCTGTTGCTCTCCCAGAAATAATTTTTGTCTTCGATGACGTAAGCCTTTCTTGTTAATTAACGCGGGAAAAGAATTAATCCGATCTTATCTTCATTTTCTTTTCTCTTTCTCTCTTTATTTCTCTGGTTATATTATATTATAACTTATAGTAAAATTATGTTGTTCTTGAAATCTTTTTTTAAAATTTATTTATAATATATATATATATATAACTTTTTAGAATTTCACACACAAAAATGCAATAAACGTTTCAATGTAATAAGAATTTATGTTTAAAATTGATTGTCTGTGACATGCGTGAGTAGAAAATGCCGTGTCGCGATTAGAAACGTTGCGAATGATAAAACCGACAAGTTGCAAGATAATTATGTATCATCTACTTATTTAAAAGAAAAAATATACGTCAATGTGTGTGTGTGTGTGTGTGGAAAGTGTATTGAAATCCTGAAAGTAGATCGAGCGATTTTACTTTACAGTTAATAATATACGGCATTAATATATAGTTGGGGACAGTTTTGTAGTTGCACATCACTCAGTATACGACGAGATTGGAGACGAGTATAACGGTGGACGTTCTCGTTAGTCGATGCCTCGGGGGTAGACGTGAGCTTGACGAATGCACATTTCTATTTCCTGCCGGAACACAGAGAGACAGAGAGAGAGAGAGAGAGAGAGAGACAGAGAGAGAAGATAGAAAGGGGAAGACAGAAAGGACGACATTACTACGACGATAATGCGAGTCCAGGTTGCTCGTACGCACGTTTCCTTTTCTCTCTGTCGAGAGTTCTCGCCTTTTAACCCAATTCTTCGCTTCCCTACGTTCGTTCCTCTCCATTCTCTTTATTTTGCTCCGCGTGCGCGATTCTTGCGACCCACGATTTCACCTCGACTTCTTCTGCCTCTTCTTCTCCTCTTTCTTCTTCTGCTGCCGCCGCCGCCGCCGCTGCTTTGCCCTCTTCTCCTTCTGCCCCTTCTCGAGGCTACATACAGGCTCGTTGCATTCCAGAGCCTCGAGAGTGGAAGGACCTCGTCAAGGTAAGCCGGTCTCTCGCGTACGCGTGATCTCGCCCCGTCGGCATGCGCGTTTCTCAATGACGTTCCGCGCGCGGACTTCGCGATGCGCGAGAGTGATGCCGATAGCGCACCTGCCCGATCCTTTGATTTTTTTCCTCATCGATTCTCTCGAAATGCATCACGCCGGTTGTCCCTCGCCGAATCGAGATCTGCGTTTCTCATATTGGTGTTTCGAAAAAAAAAGAGGTATAATATTTTTTTCATATTGGTGTCTAAATTAAATTCCAAATCGAGAATTTTTAAATAGAATAATATAAAAGGGATGATTACGTCGAAAAAAAAAATTGTTTGTAAGAACAAATAATTATTCTTATGCATATATATATATACACATATTTAAATTATTATAACGAATGATAATAAAATTGAAATTCTAATTGTCACACGAAGTCGTGGACATTAACAATTTGATATTGGTTTTACAAGTTTCTTTTTGATATTATTCGATTAAGCTATTATTAAAGTATAATGTCCTATCGCTGAATGCTTTTGATGTACATGAATACGTACCTAATTTTTAGACACGAAAACCGTGCACAAAATCACAATTGAGGGAGGAAAAAGAAAGAAAGAGAGAGAGAGAGAGAGCATGGCGTGATTCAGGATTAATGTAAATTTCTGCGCGAAACGTTATATATGAGGAATTGAAATTTTTCACGCAGTCACGCGATAACCAGGTTAGAGAAATTACACTTTTTACGAAAAATATTTTCCTTTGACATTGGAGCGATAGAGCGGACATGAGACGACATCGCGCAGAAACGTCGATCGTTCACCCGGGTATTCGAGATATTTCTCGCGGGCGACGATGGACGATGGTATTTGCATCGCGGTTTCGTAAGAGACAAGGAAGAGGCAGCTTGCGTTTCACGATTCTCCTCGCGTTATCAACCGGCAGGTGTCTTATTAGTGCCTAGCCACGGACCGCCATCCGCGCTAAATGTTAGAGATATGCATGCTAAGTGAAACGCTCGACGACGAGAGCACGACAAACGGGGGACTTCGGGTATGCATGGGAACGAGAGGGAAGAGCGCCGCTGCTTTGCCCTCTTCTCCTTCTGCCCCTTCTCGAGGCTACATACAGGCTCGTTGCATTCCAGAGCCTCGAGAGTGGAAGGACCTCGTCAAGGTAAGCCGGTCTCTCGCGTACGCGTGATCTCGCCCCGTCGGCATGCGCGTTTCTCAATGACGTTCCGCGCGCGGACTTCGCGATGCGCGAGAGTGATGCCGATAGCGCACCTGCCCGATCCTTTGATTTTTTTCCTCATCGATTCTCTCGAAATGCATCACGCCGGTTGTCCCTCGCCGAATCGAGATCTGCGTTTCTCATATTGGTGTTTCGAAAAAAAAAGAGGTATAATATTTTTTTCATATTGGTGTCTAAATTAAATTCCAAATCGAGAATTTTTAAATAGAATAATATAAAAGGGATGATTACGTCGAAAAAAAAAATTGTTTGTAAGAACAAATAATTATTCTTATGCATATATATATATACACATATTTAAATTATTATAACGAATGATAATAAAATTGAAATTCTAATTGTCACACGAAGTCGTGGACATTAACAATTTGATATTGGTTTTACAAGTTTCTTTTTGATATTATTCGATTAAGCTATTATTAAAGTATAATGTCCTATCGCTGAATGCTTTTGATGTACATGAATACGTACCTAATTTTTAGACACGAAAACCGTGCACAAAATCACAATTGAGGGAGGAAAAAGAAAGAAAGAGAGAGAGAGAGAGAGCATGGCGTGATTCAGGATTAATGTAAATTTCTGCGCGAAACGTTATATATGAGGAATTGAAATTTTTCACGCAGTCACGCGATAACCAGGTTAGAGAAATTACACTTTTTACGAAAAATATTTTCCTTTGACATTGGAGCGATAGAGCGGACATGAGACGACATCGCGCAGAAACGTCGATCGTTCATCCGGGTATTCGAGATATTTCTCGCGGGCGATCAATGTACATCCGGAGGATGCAAGGGCGACGATGGACGATGGTATTTGCATCGCGGTTTCGTAAGAGACAAGGAAGAGGCAGCTTGCGTTTCACGATTCTCCTCGCGTTATCAACCGGCAGGTGTCTTATTAGTGCCTAGCCACGGACCGCCATCCGCGCTAAATGTTAGAGATATGCATGCTAAGTGAAACGCTCGACGACGAGAGCACGACAAACGGGGGACTTCGGGTATGCATGGGAACGAGAGGGAAGAGTGTTTGTCTCGAGCGGCCGATAAAAAGGTGCTAAAATTCACGACGCAGTCGCAGCAGCTTTTTTTCACAGTCATAAAACGCGTCTGGACTTCCGCAACTGTGATGACACACCCTGTCCTCTTTCTCAAATTCGTACAGTATCTTTACATTTTTGGACAAGTTTCAAGTCAATTTTTTTTGGATAGGAAAGATTTAATATATAAAAAATTGAAGCCTTTTATATAGAGCAGATTAAACTTAAAAAAAAAACAGTTTTTTCTTCTTTTATTTATTTCCAAGTAGACTTTTAAGGAGAGTTAACTTCTGTTTAGTTTTTATTAAAAAAATTCTATTATAGTATATATATGTATATATATATTTTATTTATTTATTACATTACATCTTTATTTATTTTTAGCACACAATTCCAAATTTAGATTACAGACTGATATTTTAATATTTTTAATTTTTCTGTATATATATTGTTGTATATGATTGTACGATTTGGCGACAACTCATCTGATTGATTAATAGTGAATTATAAACATAATTATATGCAGAATGAAATATCGAAGCGCCGGCTCCTGTTGCTTAAGTTATTAATCGTGACTCGTATTGCGATCGTCAGATTATCGATAGAGATAGAGATAAATAACCCGTGGATCGACGTTATTGAAACGATATTATCATCTTAATTGACCGATTCAACGGCGAATATAATACGATGAGAGCTCTTCGCGAAGCGTGGAACATTGCGTGGTGATAGTCTCTGCGTCGAGATGAAAATCGAATTTCTCGAGTCTCGTGATTTATAGGACTGGCTTCATGGACCTTCGTGGCGAAAAAAGATGCAAGGATACTCGATTCGAGAGCGAAATCGCCGATAAACGCGCATTTGTCTCGGTGATCAAATTGATGAACGGTCGAGTATATCGCTGCTCGTATAATATTTGCCGTGTGTCGCTACCGCGTTCTAGCTTTGTGTGTGACATCACTTTGGCTTTAAGCCGATTCGTCTGGCCATCGTCCAACGTCGGGGCTGGGAGCGAGCAATTTCTATTACGACCACGTAGGGGAGAAGTAACGCGACCGACGATACGATAAAGTCCAGGAAGTACAGGAAATCAAATTCGTCCGCGAAATGCTTTTACAGCGAATAATAGCGACTTTATATTTTCCCGGATTGTAATAACGAGACTTGCGAAGCTCGTTGAGGGACATTAAACGCCATAGTTTGTCCGTCATGTCGCGCTCGTTAAAATGTCTCGTGTATCGGAGGATGTTAAACGAGTAAACGCTTGTAGAAATCGGATTTAATCCCGTATCTCATTGCGATAACCGAGCAAATGAAAATGAAACGAACTAGTTGATCGACAAACAATCGAAATAAAAAATTGAAAACAAAATGGATAATAAAAGAGAAATTCTAGACGTGCGTTAGAGAATCATAAATTCAGAAGTTTATGTGCTAAATTTTTGTAAACTTATAAACATTTTTTTGCTTCGTAGATTATATACGTGCATATGTCTCATTTTATAAAATTGTTTTATAAAACATATTCTCTCTTCGTCGATGCGTCGTTTTATCGAAAAATAAATATATTTGAATAAAACGCAACGACCGTGTGAATTGCAATCGAAAAGTTGCTCATCAGAACATCAGAGAAATCGTGATCAAAGGGATAAAGAGACCATTTTATTTTTCACATATATATGAAATATGATATTTAAAATGGAACTCTATTACGCAAAACGCGGATGCTCATGATCGTTCATTTTGTACGACCCGAATTGTCAAATCAAACAGAATTACATATTAAATTATTCTTCCGCGAGATAAACGATTTTTGCATAATGGAAATATTAACAATCAAACGGTTAATATTTATTTGCACGCGGGTCAATGGTTAAATTCGTGTTTTAATTCAGAATTCGAAGAAGATAATTTCAATATAACATACGTAATATATGACATAACATATTAAGTTTTCTAGATACATGGTGTTGTTCTATCGTATCGCGCGACTTGTAATGCTATTTGTAAAAGTAATGCCATCGTCCTTTTCGAGACACGAATCGAAGCGCGCACGCGCTTTCGATCCCTGCCTTCTATATCCGTGTATTCGTGACAGTTCCCGTTTCCGTGAAATATGTCGACACTTAATCGGTCTCTCCCGGTGCACACTCCAGGAAATAGCTGTCCATGTATCCTTCGTGATTCGTGGATACGGAGAGCCGTTAAGCGATTTTTTGTTCCTCTGGCTCTCTACAGAGTTTCCTTTTACAAAGAAGGATTCAGAAATGGCGTGTCATCTCGAATCGTAGCACTCGCAAATGCGCGCACAAATATTTCTTATATTAAAATATATTATTAATTTATGTAAATTTTATGAAATTATTAGATTGTTAAATTTTTTTTCAAGGTTTATTAAAATTTTTTGGTACACATGACAATTAATGAAAAATTAATTATCATAAAAAATGATATTCATATCTTTGGCTAACTGCATTTTATTTTCAAAATTTGCAAGAAACGTATAATTATTTCTTTTCATTTTTTTTATTTATAATTGTATCTTTAGCAAGAATTTAAATGGTTATCGAGAATCAAGCTTTACTAACGTCGTTGTCTGAATTTATCTTTATCTCGCTCAAACGGATGCGCTCGAGCGTGCAATATTGTACGAGAAGAGAATGCAGTCCCATCGTAGTTTCTCTACTGGGTCCTTGCTTCGCTGGATCGGGTGTTAGGTTATTACGATCTTGTAAATACATCGCGCGCGCGCGCGCGTGATAGAGCGAGATAGTAGCACGAAGTCGCGAGTTGTGTTGCCTGAGTAGAGGTGTTGTCGATGCGAATCGCGACTTAGAACGATCGCGGGAAGGCAAAGCGGGAGGGCACGGGTCGTGTGATTAATGTCTCGGCAATTTGCTCGCCGTGAATCGAGATCGGACGATCGAGATCCACGACGCTGTAAATTCCATCTGGGTCAGCATAGCTTGAAGGTCTGTTACTCTATGAGCGAATGCAAATTAATCGTTTTAGTTGACGACGTTGCTATTGTCCGCTAACAACTGCTTTTCATTATATGTAGAGATAGAGGCAGAATTAAAAAAAAAACCTACTATGTAATTTTTATCGAATTTATATGTATTATTGCTACAGTTAGAGAAATGCCCTTATTTTTCTTCTAGAGGAAAAACATTCCACACAATACACAAGAAAGTAATATTTAAATAAATAGATTCAAGTAAGATTTATTGCTTAAAATATTAGATATAATTATATTATTATTTTAAACATTTAATTTTTAGCATTAAAAATAAAAATAAGGTACAAAAATAGAGATAACAAATATTTAGTTGCAAGACACGAGTCAGCTTTCTGGCCGCTTTCGCAATTATCTCTATTTAGCAAAATACAAACGCGAATGTTGCAGCCGTGGCGGTGTAGGATGTCGGACAAACCGATTTCTCGATAGATCGGGATTTCGCAATTATAGGGCGACGCTACCGCGGTTACTCCACTTTCTCGTAGGGTCCCCAATTAACGAGCTCCATTTACAGCGTTACTCGCCGCCGCGACGCTCACCGCTTTTTGTCCCTTCTTATTGCTCTATGTCTCGAGCCGCTACTAATTGGCGGGCGGGCAGGCAGCCGTCGTCGCGCAATAGATCGTCGAGTTTTTCGCGCTCACGACGTAAGTCGTGCGAACTTTCTGCGCAGATTATCTTGCATCTCCGTAGGTCGCAGACGGATCGACCCAGTGCTCCACTTTTAGACTCTTACAACATTTTCGCCGTTCTTGCGACCGTCCTAATAAAGATATTAATCCACGAGGCATTTAAGCTCTCGATATTTTTTATTCGCCTAAAATATTTTTTATCATTTTAGATTAAGATCTTTATCGTATTACTGCTCTGATGGCATTCTTGGGAAAAATCATTTTATTAAACATAAAACAATGTTTTTGATATTTCAAATAATTCATAAAAATAAAGAAAAAAGAAATCAGTATGTTTGCCATTGCATTTTGAATGTTTTCATTTTATATATAATTTGGCGCTTCCCTATTGTAGAATATCGTGTACAATGTGGTGCGAAATGTATATTAATAAATGAGCGAACAGGATTTGTTAAGCGCAATCTCTCTCTCTCTCTCTCTCTCTCTCTCACTATATATATATGTATCTCTCTCTCTCTCTCTTTCCACCAGTTCGTAATTCGCCGCGTCTCATTGGCTGTCGGAAGAAATTTGTTGGTCCCGCTGTCTAAAATTAATTTACCGGCTGCCGCGGCAAAATAGACGAAAGCCAACGAGCCGCGAAGCGAATAAATAAGTGCCGGCGTCGACTGCCGTCGATGCAACAACCGCCGCGAGCGCGGCAGGGAAAAAGGAAGAGCGCGAGGAAAAATGCACGTCACACGGCCGGGAGTTTTCCGCGATAAACAGCACTGAAAAACAAGTCGATCGGCGTAAATCGTGAAAACTTTATATTAGGTATTTTGAATCGCCGAAAAAACCAAGCTCCGCGAGTTTTCCCGCCACCGTCGCCGTGATAGACTCCCGGATGCATTGGCGCGTGATAAATCGATCCCATGAAACCCGCCGTTTGCGAACAGAGGAGGAATTCTCGGACAAATTAAATTTTTCAATCGAAAAGGTGTTTCTTGACAATAATCATTCGATTTGCTCATTTTCTCCGTTCAAATGCGCCATATTGTCACGATACACTTGCACACATTGCAATTCTTTTAACATTATTTATAAGTAGCGTTTACATTTTGATAACATTTTTTATTAACAGTTTTTGAAACTTTTTGATATACTTGATAGTTAAATAATGCAGAGTTAATAAAAAAGAGAAAAAAGTACACATGATATACTAATCTCTACGGATACCACCTCTATCTTGTACGCCGAAATTCGCCAACGATTTAGCCGTCACTTTGCACTTAAGGTATCGGAATTAGAAGGGATAGTATCGGAGTTTGCTAGTAGTAGCGTTCAGAGTTAACGCGGTTAAATCGACCACGGGAGAGCTACGCATACGTGTGTATCACGTTAACAGAGGCACGTTCGCGCTATTCGCTGAAGCTCTACCTACATCGACCCCGCAGATCCGCATACCTCTCTCGCAAACCTTGGCTATATTACTATGCAACACTTTATAGTACGCTTCTATTTGTCTTTCTCGATTTTCTCGCTCGTTCCCGCTTCGTATTCCCGCGCTCGTTTACCTCCTATTGAGAGATATTTCGATGAATCTACGGCTTTACTTGCCGCTGTTCTCATTCTTGCCCGTTCGACACTCATTTTCGTACAATGCAACTTTTTAGAAAAGAAAAGAGAGAGAGAGAGATTTGTACAATTAATTTAAAAAAAAAATATTGTGTAACGAATGAATATTTCTAGAATAATTTGAAATATCAGAAGAATTTTCGTAGTTTTTCATGTTTCAAGTAACAATGTTTATTTCACGATTTTATTTCAATTTATTAATCATTTATTTCAATTGTTTCGTAAATGCAATTTGTTTCTATCTTCAAACATATATATTAATGTTTACATATGTACTTATCCGATAGGTTTTCCGAATGCATAGGTATGCATTTCAGATATGCAACGAAATCGAACTTGTAACGGTTAATCTTTGGGAAAAGTAATAACGATTTAATTCACGCGCGGAATAACGATCAGCCGCGCGTACGTACTTGACAAGAATGCAGTTTCACTCATAACAGGCGTCGTTTTTCCGCAGCAGTCGACCACGACCGATAGCGATTTAAGACGCGCCGCGCCTGCGAAAAGATTTTCATTTCCGCGGGTATTACGCTGCATCCTTCACGCCCCGTGGCCGTCGTCCGGTCGTTTGTTCTCGGTTGAGCAGCCACGCGGTCTCGAGGGACGGGGATTTACCGCGAAGAGATGCTCTTTATCATAAACGCCGAAAGATTGACGTCAACGTCGAGAACGGCGCAAAAACGTTCTCGCTTATGAAAAGGGAATAAGTGTGAAATGATACATTGAGAAACTACGCGAGGCGAGCTTGTATCACGCATACAGATACCCAGAACACGTGCCACATCCTGATTCGAGTAAACAGAGACACCGAAGAATGCATCGTCCTTGGTATTTCTCGTATGAACCGATTCGAGAAGGCGAACTAGTTCGCTTTTTGCTTTCCCCGTGTGCGAGTCGAGCGCTCGTCCTCTTGAAGGACGGACGCGCCTGTCATAGCGAACGAGATCCTTCGAAATTTCCATTTGTTTCGCTATACACAAGATAACGATAACATGATGAAATTCGCATTGTTATTTCAACATTGAGCGATCGAGAGTTCTCTCTCGTATTAAGAGAATCAACGAATATTTCCCCTAATTCGTTTATCAATTAATATAATAATCGATCCTCTAATTAAGCCTCCTCGTATATGCGTAGCGCCGCCATCAGATTCAGACAACTATTGTAATCCCTGGCGTTTATCATTTAACAATGTGCGCACACGTAATTGCCCCGCAACCGGCTGTAATTAAACGAACTCGTTTGTTTCTCATTACGGGACGCTCGCGATTTATTTTGATAGTTATTCGGTTTATGTAGGTAGGTAGGTTTACTTGGATGGAAGGGAGGGAGGAGGACGATAGCTATACGCGGTGGTAGAAATGTTACATATAAATTTTCATCGCGCATCTCGTGGCGCGCGTGATGCATTACGCGCCGCAGGAAACCCGTTCCGCTCTCGTAGAAAAGCGCATCATCCCTCACTGCCCTCATGCACGATTATGCATCAACGTTCTGTCCGTCGGTTAGTCTCATATCTTTCTAACCGGGTGCTCCTCTCTCCTCTCTCCCTCTCTCTCTCTCTCTCTCTCATTTTCTCTACAACACGCGGAGCTCCCGCGTGTTCTATCCGTCTGGCACATCTCGCGCGAGGAGAGACCTTTTGCTCATTGCCCGATGAATCCGTGTAAAAGCATCAGCTTGACCTCAGACAGCCTTCCGTATTCCTATCGAAACAAGTTCGTGATTAGAGATTTGCCGGATACCCGACGCAGGTATTCCGATGCACTCGCGGAGCTGTTTAACGCACGTACATAGTGACATTGATTAACGGCGATCCTTTCAGACCCTCTTCGTTTCTTTCGGGACCGCGATCCTCCGTGAAATGTCAGAAATAATCTACCGTTGTTGTCACAATGTGAAGCGAGTTGTTGCAGTCGCGCGCGCGCTTTGTACGCTAATACTCTCGGCATGTCAAGTGTAAAATATATTACCACGAGAATATCTACTAACAAGGTATTCTTCGAATATCTACTAACAAGGTATTCAACTTTATTAAAAAACTTATACAAAACTCTCTTGATTGCTAAGATTCAATCTTATTGTTTTATTTATGATTCGATTTTACTTTGAATTATAGAATATATAGAATTATAGAATTATAATAAATGAAAATTATTAGTCATAACGAAAATGTTGTCAGTCAAAGGTATTAGAAAAATATTAGGAAGAATAGAGAACGATAACAATTTATAATCGATTCTTTCCTTCGTTAAATTACAAAGTACGGACATAAAAGTCGAAGTATTGTCGATATTGTTGTGACGAGCTGTCTGCTCGTACATAAAATCGTAACTCCCTCGGGGAAGGCCGCCCGATGTCTTTCCATTATTTTTCAACGAGTGCGCGGAAATCACAGTCGAGTGGACAACGAGACAATAGCGTGCGCCAATGGAACGTATAACTTCTCGTCGATCAATGCAACGTATTAACCGCGACAGGTACATAAGCACCTAGGCATATCGTAACTATTCGTTGAATAGCTTCTTGCTTGACGTATAAGTGCCACGATTTCACTCACAGACAAATTTTTTTTCAACATTTTCTCTCTCTCTCTCTCTCTCTCCAGTACCAGGCGAGCCGCGTATTGCGTCTCATTCCTCTTTGGTCGGCTCAATCGGATACGTCACAGGAAGCCGAACGCCTGACTGACGACTGGACCAGCCGGTCGGCTGATGTTCCTAACCTATCGTACGGTCAATTCGTTTTATTCTACTCATTTATCGCGTCAGCCAATTGGCGGCGTACTCGGCAATCCGCGACGAGGCGTTCGTCAAAAGAGCGCTCTTCCTTCTCATTATCGCATCCGGTATAAAAAGCCGAGAGGAGCGGATCTCCATTGCATTTAAATCGATGAATTTTCAATTGATCTCATTGTATGTATTTGAAAAAGTTTTCCTTCAATAATTTCTTTCAATATTAAATATCTGAAAAAAAAAAAATTATCGTCATTTATTTCGAAGAGAAGTTTTTCAGCTTATCGTGCGCACAAAATAAAGAAATTTAGCCACAATGATTTTATTTTGATCAATAAATGTCACAAGTGATTTTAGTTTGAGCAAAATGTCCGCTTTTCGCTATGTACCATATGCTAGAACACGACCTATACTAGAATTAACATCGACGACGAACATCTCGTCTTCAAGCGTGCCCATAAACAGTCAATAATGGATCGGAAGCTGAGTTCGCTCGCGCTTCGAAACGTTGCGACGATACCTCAAGACGGAATCGCTTTGCGCCTCACGGTCGATGCATAGGAGGCGCGTTATCGGATCGACCGGAGAATGGAATTTACAGTCGTTGCACGCGTGTTGCACTACGTGAAAGTAGCCATGCCGTTGCATGGACGACGTAGACGGCGCACGTAGGCAGCCAATCCGGTCGCGGCGATACGCCCAGGCGGAAGGACACCAGAAATCCATAGACAATGAATCTCTTTCTCTGTCTTTCATTTTCTCTCCTCTCTGTTTTTTCACACTTCACTTCTCTTTCTCTTGTCATCATTCGCGATACTCGACTTCCGGGTTAAACCATCAGCTTCCATCTGCAACTCAGAAGGCTTTTGTTCTTTCTTTTTATCCTTCTGTAAAAAATTTCAATATATAAGTTCGAGGATTTGGTGAAAAAATTCACATTTTTTTAAGCCATCGGAGTGTCTTTTTTTCCTCGATAATTTTTATTTTTGTTTTGTATTTTGCGACGAAATGTATGAGGTTTGAGTTGCATGCGTTTGAGCTTGAATTATTTTATAAAAATATCCGGGTTGTGGTATCGCTTCGATAACCGGTAATACCGGAACCAGGCAGATCCAGCGGGATCCGGAATGCAGCCGCGCCGCGCGCGAAGGCAGCAGCTGACGCGTCGTGTGACGTCACGGTTTGCGTGGTCGACGTCCCGACGTCGCTCGATATTCTCTCGCCCGGGCGACGTTCCTTTCTACTACATCCCTCTCGCGTCTCCCCATCTCTCTCGCTTCCTTTTTTTCGTCGATCACGATCATATTTTCCTAACGAAAAGAGCAATATTTCTTCTTGAGGAACGCTCTTTTCCTTATCTAGGTTTAATACAACGTCATACTTTTCGCAGTTTTTAAGACTTTAACATTGCATTGTAAGAATTTTATTCATGCCTCTTTATTTTTATTAACGAACATTTGTAGCCTTTGTACACATGTATGTGTGATCCTCCATTCAGATGCTCGCCTACTCGCTCGCTCGTTCCTGTCCACCTTCAGCCAACGCCGGCTTATCGCGAACACTTCCTGTTGAACCTTCGTGGGCGCTCCATTTACACATCGGCACAGTTTCGAGAAGCGGCGAGCCGAGAGAGAAAGAGAGAAAGAGAGAAAGAGAGGGAGAGAGCGCATGGCTTTATCGGGACACTCGCAGGGAAGAGCAGCGATACGTGTGCACGTAAACGTGAAACGGGGTCGGTTAGGTCGTCGGACGAGTTGTCTACGGGGCTAGTAACGATGGTTATAACTACAACGGCCTATCTTCCTTTTTCATGCTCTCTTTTAGCTTTCTATATTTCTGTCGTTCCTTTGTTGTTCCTGCTCTTACAAACTTCCGATGACTAGAGAAAGCAGAATAATTATCGAGAATTTTACATAAAGAAAATTAGTCGAAACGAGCAGAAATGAATGATAATATCGCGAAGCAAAATATAAACATTTCAATAATCTTCAACTTAAAATTAAAAAGTTGAAACATACGTGAAAATGTTTAATTTATTTATTTCATCTTATTTTTGAAGAGAAGTCTCAGCTAATATTGTATAAAAAGATTCTATTAAACAAATAGATAATTCTTCGAAATTTGACGTGTATGCATCTCGATTAAGCTTTTAGCTCGTCAAGTATGACGCTCTCGCAACACACAGTATGCTTATTTTCGAACGTACGGTATGCGCAAAGATGCTTCACAGGATGAGAGATCAACATTATCGGAGATCAAACCATATCTTTTGAATTATTCGAAATCAAAGATATGTTTGCACGAATGTTTTACTGTTCTATTCGCAATAACCGATACTTCATCTTCAAGTTATCGACCTTTCCCTTCCCAAGCTTCTCGCACGGGATGAAACGTTAGAGAGACGTGACGTGAAAATCACAGACGCATAACAAGACTTTATACAACAAAATTCGCAATTTATTTTTTAACGTACATCCCGCATTTCTCCGATACATTTTAATGTAATTGAAAGGGTTATTTTTTTTCTCCAGCTAAAAATTTTTGGCGGTAAATGCAACTCGCCGCGCCGGACAGATTATGACAGGCAGGCGCGGTTCTCGGCTCGACTCGGATCGCCTCGGCGCGACTCGGTTCATTTCAGTCAGCTGGCTGACAGGGCGTTGCCCCGCCGCTGGCGCACACGATGCACCATTCATTACGGAGTGCAGCCGCAGCGTAAGCGACCTAGCGCGACCGGAGAGCCCGAGCGGGCGGCGGGCGTTTCCCCGCTCCTCGATTCCGCTTCGAACGCGCGAGTACCGCACCCGCCGCGCGCGGCTGCAACCGGGAACAATTCTCGCCACGAGGTTACCACTACACCGATGGCATATAGTACTATCTCCCTCGTGTAGTATACTACTGCTCGTTACTCTACTACCTACTATTACTATACTATTACTATTGCTTCCTACGCTCCGGTCGACGCCCACTATCAGCCATCACGGCTGTCCGTCTGTCTTTCGCGAGTGGGCATCTATTGCCGTTATCATCATTGTCTGGAATACTACCGTCTCGCGACGACCGCGACGATCGCCGTCAGTGCCAGTCCCTTTCGATCTCACGCGATAATTTCGCGTCTCCTAGCGAAGATGCGCCCCAGCGCAAATATCCCTTCGATATTCGGGGGCGGCTGGAACGGGGGAAAAGAGATCTATTTTTTTTTGCCCCTCTACAGTCGGCCGTCCTTTCTCCCTTCTCATTATCGACGAATCTCTATGGCGATATGCAGCGCGGTGGAGTGCGCGATGCGTTTCTCGCATTGACGGCGACGTCGTTCCTCGTCGAACGCTCGGGGTGAGACGTCATGAGGGAACGTCGGTGAGGATGGGATGGGAAGGGAGGAGGGTGGCGCGAAGGGAGACCGGAGGGGTCGAATGGTGGAGAATACCGCAGAGGCTTTTCAATGGAGTCGAGAGAGGAGAGTTGTAGGACGAAACCTACTACTCTCTCCCGTACCGTACGAGGCGACCACACAGACATCCTCCGCGTGTCACTGCACTCTGGCCTATATTTCGCTAATGGGAAAGTCCCGCGTGCTCCAATTACGTTCAGGAGGCGGCAGGCGGATTGGAGAGAACTGCAACGGTAGCAGTGGCAGCAGCAACCGCGATCTCTCTTCCTCTCTCTCTCTCTCTCTCTAAAACTCTTCACCGCTCTGTCGTTCCACTTAGTATCTTCGTAGTAATTAATACGTCTGCCGGCTCTAAAAGAGGCGGATTTCGCCGGCAGAGTTGGAGTCCGGTGACCCCGCGCTTCGATTTTACGAGAAGGAGAGAGAGATAGATAGAGCGCGTCGACGATCGCCTCCTCCGTCGGGAAATTCGTGGCAGTGCAGCAGCCGCGCGTGGACCGACGACGTCGAACCGGGGCGCGGACACGCCCGAAGCGGAAATTATGAACTCGGTTGAAGCTGAGCGTGAATAGCAATAAAGGAGAAAGGTGATATGCGTCGTATTGTAGAAAGACGATGTAAATGCTGAAAACTATCTTCTATTTTTAAGTAATAACGCGAACTTCCTCTCGGACATCTCTTCAGCAGCTTCCGCATTCCAGGAATTTTTACAAAAGATCAGGATGTTTTTCGATATAACTTTGCGAAGTTGAGAACCCTGAAATCAGCGCGCGCGCCCTGTAAAATGTCATTTTTCGCTAATCGATATTTTGCCTCGCGAATTACCGTCGTCTGAAATCGCATCGAGTGGAACAGGTTGAATGACACGAAGATAAACGGAAGAATTCGCGGGAAGAAGTCTCGTTCTAGCGGTTTTAGAGAAAAAAATGGAGACGACGCGAGCGTGTAATGACCCACATACGAGCGATATCGGTTCAATAGACTGGTCCGTAGGAGACGCGTTGCCATTGCGGATACAGTGCGATGTTAAACGAAATGGCAACGATGACGATGACAACGAACCGGATCTGTTCTTGCGCATATTCCGATCGAAGATTATCGACGCGGCCATAATTACGCCAGATTAAATCAGCCGTATACTTCCATACATGCCGTCCTTCCTCCCGTATCGCTCCCTCTTCCCGCTCATTTTTGCTCGTTGTTTATTCCCTCCCGCGGAGTTAATAACTTGTAATTTTCGTTCCGCGATTTTTCTCGTTGAAAATTATTCCTTTACGATAATACGCCTCGCAAAGTTCTATAGAATCGTTTTACTCGAATCGATAGTTGTAACAAGGCCGTTTAATTTTCGGAAATTAAAATGCATGATGAAACATATTAATTTATAAGATTGATCGATTTTACATTTATCTTGAAGTCTTTAATATATCAATCATTCTCTCTCTCTCCAGAAAAAAAGTATACAAAGAACGACGTAGTTGATAGAAAAATGCTATGTAGATATATGTTGTCCCGCAGCATTAAAAAGTGGATTACACACATATATCCAGTTTGACAGCCCTGTATTTTAAACTCGCTAATTGGCTTGAAACCATCACCTGGTGGATAAACTTATTTTTTTTTGGCATAAGTTAGCATACAATTAACTACAATTAACGTGCTTCTTGTAATTGTGGGGCGAGTTTTACGTATGTGTTGTGGATTATAGACACGTCTTCTCTCGTCTAAAGCAGCGTTAATCTCGGGAATGCGCGGTTTTATCATCATCCTTCTGTAATCACACGGCTCCGCGAATAACAACACGTACGATGTCTCGTGTCCCGATCCTTCGCCGACGCCGCAATAGGTCAAAGACGAATTCAATTGGACAGCGCACCGCGTGGCTTAATGATCGGTCGTTACTGCGATCTCGTCGGTGTGATAGTTATTATCATGTTTAACGACTCGCGCGATGCTCCGTCAATGCGCGCGATTCGCGCTTGATCGATGTGCCATCGTGCATCGCGCGGATGGTATAAGTTAATGATACACCTTCTCTCATATAGAAGTATACGTCTGTGCATACTTGGCAATCTCTATCGACTTCGCTGATGTACGACTTCGTCGCTGGCCTATTATTAATCAGGCGCCACAAACAACCCCCTACTCTGCTATCCATAAGATTATCATTAATTGAGCGCGGGCATATCATCGCAAGATTCGACTTGGTCAGATTTCAATTTAACTTTCGAAAAATTCAATGTAAATTTTGCTTTCGGCATTTTTAAAATTCTTGTAATATAACTATATAAAAAATAATTGTATAAAGGATAGGAATTAAAATTTAGAATCATTATTCTCTCTGATTAATCAATTATACTATTCAAGATGAAAAAATTTTCAGAAACCGACAAAGATACGTTTCTTAATCTTATCATTGTAAAACCCTCCCCTCCCAGGGATTGACGATCTGAAATGCGATATCGTATATTCGCTCGACAGCCGCGAATACAGTGCGAGAGGCGAAAGAAGTCTATCTCGCGGGCGAGAGATGACATTTCAGCTAAGTTTCGCGGTTAGACCGCAGTCGCGACGACGGCGACGGCGGCGTCAGCGGTTGGCGAGGTCAGTGGCGCTCCGCACCGATGGCGACGGTGCAACGGGGCGGCCTCGGGAAATCGACGCTAAAAATAGCGCTTGGTTGGCCGATAATAGAACGTCCGCCGTTCCGCGAGACGACAGGGAGAGCAGCGCGTGTCCCGCACTCGCCGGGCGGTCGGTCAGTCGTTTTCTTTGATCGGTTGCGTCTATTTTCTTCGCAGCCTCCGTGATCCCCGAGCTGCATCCCGCATCTTCTCGAAACATCCGGTGTGTTTTATATGTACATCTTATAGGGTTTGAGAGAGTCGCCAATTTTCCTATTTTATGAGTTTATATAATGCATTTCTCATTTGATAAACAGCAGATATGTTTAAAACTAGATATTTATATTTACTTTATACAATATATAAATGCAAAATATGTAGTATTTTCATAGTGTACTCCAATTCTACGAAATTACTTTTAATAATAAATTCTTTGGTAATAATATAAAGATCACTTTTTAAAGAATCTATAATGATATAATAATATTCATGAGACAAAATTTTATTTATAATAAAAATATTTAAGAAATCAGAAAAAGTAGATTATCAGAAGATATTTGTATATTAAAATCAATATGTATTACGATACATAAAATATTAAATGGAATTTTATTTCAAGAATTGTCGCGAATTGGAGACATAAAGTAATTAGGCTTTAGATATATAAAATTCTTTCTATATTTCAGCAATCTTTAAAAGAACCAATGCTATTTTGTCCAACCTTGTACAAACGAAATATTAAACTCTGACTTTAACGATTACTGCATCCGACTGAAATTTTATGCGCGAGAGATCTTTCCAGCGCGATTCATGTACAAAAAATCCGCTATAAAAAAGTTAACCGCAATACGCGGGATATAGTACTTCTCGGGCTTACGTTTTCTCACCCGACATATTCCGTGCGTCTTTAACTCACTCCACCACCACCAACCGCGAAGCCAATATTCTCGGCAGCAGCAGTAGCGTCTATCACCGGCTAAGGTTGCTACCGTCGTTATTCCTTTTTACCACTTGTTACAGGCAACGTCCCTAACAGTCGACTCGACGAATGATCGATGCTAGTCGCCGATAACGACCGATACGTGACCGCGGAAGATTTGTTTGATATCTCGCTGATATTCTTGTTTGTATTTCATGTGGCATGCGAGAATATAATTCTCTTATAAACTCTGGATTTTACATACAAATAAAAAATGATAGATATAAATGCAAACGGTGTTTATTCAATACTGTATCCGCGACTTGAGGTGACATTGACATTTACCGTATTGTAAATACTTTATTGCAGAAAATCTTGAGTGCATCGCTTATACATCATATATTGAACGGTTTTATTTTCGTGGACATTCCGCTAGATAATGTACACACTCGTAAGTTTATTACTTATTCTTATTTCCGCTTGACTTAAAAGATTTCGTGCCATCGTACATTTTCTCGGAACATATATGTGTGCGAACGAACTATACGTGCATAAATGTACATACATTTTCTGTTCTTTTTTTCTGCCTCTTTCTCACGTGCAAGCATTCAGTGTGATTGACTGTCACCAGGGCGCGGCACGCTGTTGCAGCAGTAAGATGCAAATCAGTCTATCGACTGGTACACAATTTAAGTCATGCTATAATTGCATTATAATTATTCCCTTTCCTTCAACAGAATAATACTGATTGGAATGAAAAGCTATGTTTAAGAGCGGCTGGATTGAAAATAATTTAATTCAAACAAAAGAATAATCTTATATTTCTTTGTTTGCCACATTCACGTAAATGACATGTATAAGTAATTTTTCAATTATACCAAAGTTAGACGGAAATCAAAGATAACATCACAAGAGAGAGAGAGAGAGAAAGAATCTTTGTCGAGCGCGCATCACAGGATGAAAATATATTTTCTAAAGCGGAACGGTTCCTCTCAAGAGCGCTTTCGTCACTCCCGAAAGGGCTGTGCAAACGGTTTAACGGGTGACGCCGTAAAAGTGTGACTTAGCGTCGCGACGCCTCGACAGAGAAAGAGAGAAAAAGAGAGAGAAAGACAGAAGCGGAGAAGAGGGTGAAGATGGGTCGCCGGAGATCGTAGGGTGAAGCGGAACGAAGGGACTCGCAATTTGGTGGGTGCAAGAGAAAAAGAAAGAGAGAAGAGGGTGTTATCTCTTTCTTTCTCTACATCTATCCTTCTCTTTTTCTCACCCGTAGTAACGTGCCGATAGAATGACAAGCAGCGGCGGTTGAATCTTTAATCTCTCGCGACGCGAGATATTAAAGTTTCTCGAGGGCTCGGCAACTACTTGGCTTGCGTCGCGCTGAAATGGGGTTTAAGTTCGATAGACAGCCGGAGCTTTTCACAGCGATATCGAGGCAGTCGTCTTTTAAATGCATAAATATTATATAAAAGGACCTACGAGAGTCGCGAGGTGCATCGCGATTATCTTCGACCATCGCATTGGTTCGACGATTTTCTGTACTTATCTATTTACTCTGTGGCCACTTACCATGGCAAAGTAGTTACCCTTATTACGCTCATTATATGATTGGAGATTCGAAATGGAGTTTGCGTGCGCGCATGATCTTATCGTGATAGATCTTCAGGAACATGGAATCAAGTTTACTGCACAAAGATACGCTGCAGAAATGCAAATAGGATTCAAAGTTATATAGAATTGAGTTAGAAAGAGATTACAATATTGTACATAAATGTTTACTTTTATCTTATATAATTTATAAAAAATTTTTATAACTTTAATTATTAAGTTTTTGCCTATACCACAAATTAGCACATACATATATATTTGCAATATGTATGCGTGCGAATATAAAAATATAATAATTTCGTAATATAGAATTATTATGCTGCATGGTACAAGACACGCTATCCCGTATCACGAGAGTTACACCGGAAAAAAGAAAAATCTGCCACATTAAAATTTTTTTCATACGCGGTTATTTCGTAAATTTCATTGGGACATTAGAAGAGCGAGATGAAGAAGGAGAAAGACATATGTATATTGCATACAGCATGCAATGATAATTTCCATAAAAGACGGACGATCATTCCATGGTTGTGGAATGCAAACAAACCATGTTTAAGCATCGAGCCTTTCCCCTCTTTCGCATCCTTCCTGCAATCGGTATCTCCGCACGCGTGTGCCTCAGGTCTGGTTCACACGCGAGTCTTGTGCAGAATTTGCCGTGCACCTTGACACTGAGAGAAGCTTTTACGAGCACCTTTGACTTTCACAAGCTATGATTATCAAGATAATCATTTTAAGTCTCGCTGATGGACTATTCATCTTTCACCGAATGAATTTTATTTTAAAATAATATATGTAATAAAAAGAGATGTAATGATATAATATATGCTATTAAATTACTAATATATTCTAAACATCTTAGAATAATACCTATTTTGCGATTGAAATTGAGGAATTTAAAGAATCTTACTGATAAAATCTTAATTGGAAAAATTAGCAAATATTACTCAAGTAAGAATTTCTCTTAATATAATTACGCGCTTGTTATATTTAAAATACTTACACATTTTTTATATAATTAAAAATCATAGTTCTGATTCGAAAGATATCTTCTTCCATATTTCGCGACGCATTGTTTCCGTTTTCAGGCAACGTCGTACAAGTTGTGCGCGAATCGTCGTCCTCATTGGAATATTCAGTCGACTCTCGCTTGCATGAAAGAATGATCGAACGATAAGGCGATAAGCCGCGTGAGGCCGCGTCGAAATTCACAAGATTCCGCTTGTTGTGAGCGGGCCTGTATGTTCGCCGCGTTTCACTGTCCTTGTCGACAGTCAAGGTCACGGTCGTCCGCAACGCCCGATGCCTCCACCGGCTCTCGGCATCCAATGGGAATCGTGTCTCCCATAAACGGCCACGTGCTACTGGTATCTCTACCTACCTACCTACCTACCTACCTACCTAGCTATCTCGGCACGATTCACAATGCGAGCGGTGCGATTCCACGACGAATGTGTGCAACTAGTTTTCCCGGCTAGCTTTCTGGTACATACACACCTCACCCTCTCCGCTGTTTACACGCGAGCGCGTGTATAAATTCGCCCGGACTCTGGAAATCCGATGTCAGGGACGTTTCCACGGATACACTCGTGCGTCATGTTTCCCATGGTCTTATGCGTGTCGTGAAAAAATGTACAGGTCTTGCTTTCGCACTTCATGTTTCATGATGTACATATAATTATCATGCCAAAGATAACACATTAAGTGTACGCGCGAGAACGTATACGTACTGAATATTAAAATGCATTCACACAGGCCCGAAACATAGGCGAAGCACCAGAGAAGATGAGAATAATCATCTAAGAAACATCATTATACTTTATTTGCTAATCAGCCAAGCATCGAAATCATGATTGAACATATCTACGCGGTAAATATGTATGCACTTTCATTACGAATATAATGCGTTTATATGCGTCACGTCAACTCGCGCATTAAAATCACCTTGCGCTATACTTAAATTCTTCTCGAACGATTGATTTCCTCCATCGGTAATTATCGAAGTGTCTATGTATATTTTACGTCAGCCAGATTATTACCGTCGCGGTACGTATTATTTTATCCCGATTATCGTGCGACGCGGAATTAATACAGTCATAAATCCGCTATTACGAGCGTGAAAATGGCGGGAAACTCGGCGTTTTTTTATTTTTGTCGCGATAATGAAACCGAGTGCATTATACCGAATGGCTAGATCGACGTACAGGAAGATAAACCCTTGATTCCCGTCGCCTCGAGACTCCCGGTCGTTTAAACGAGATTCGTCTCGTCGGTACTCGGCTCCATTTGACGTAATAACGTCGCGAGCACTTAAGACAACCGGCGAATAGCCGGCGATTTGTCTTGCGCGAAATGACTTCCGATCTACGTCGGCCATCATTTATGCTCATCCTCCCGCGTGTGAGGAGAAATCGAAATGAACAATCGAATATGATCTTTTTACGATTTAAGTCGCACACATGTCCGACTTCAGTAATAGACAATTTATTTCCGGATGAGCGTCTGAAGAGGAAAGAAAATAAGTTTATTCGTTGAATAGCGGTTATTCGAGATTTATTTTACGAGTGATATTCGAGGAAAGCAAAATATATACGTACTGAGACGTAACTTTACACTGTCGGATCCGATCGGATGCGAGCCCCGATTGCGGAGTCGATCGTGACGGCTTATCTGTTTTCTCTTGTTCGCGGGATGATAAGGCACGATCGGACAAATAGAAGCGTACAAAGTCTCTCGGAAGTCGAACCACCGGAGCCATGGACGTCGCGATGCATACACAGAACGATGCAATACAGATCAACGAGTTGGATCTTTCTTTCTCGCATATCCGTTCTCACGAGTGAACCGACTACTGACACTCGATCGCGCTCCTGGAATCTCGCGTGAAGAGTGTCGGATGCACGCGAGCACGCGGTCTGACTAACACGCCATGTTCGCGCCGCTAATCTACTATGCGTGACGCGATACCGAAACCGCCGCTCTTTTGTGAGCGATTCTCACTCACTCGCAATTCTGCGGGATGCTGGCTGCCTACAGTCGTCGAAATCAACTCACAGTTCGGCTGCAATTCCGAAGAAATCTCCATTTTACATTTAGAAAGATTACGTTTTCATATAATACTTTTTTTATTTTTATTGCAAGTAAATAGATTTTTTCGTACATAAATATATTTTTTAAATAATTTTCAGAAAAAATGCTACGTTAAGATTAAGTTTTATTATTACAGAGATAAAACTTAAATATACGATAAAATGAAATGGATGCGGAGTGTTGAAGATGCTATCGTTAGGCGGATTAAAATGTCCGAATAAATTAAATCGCATTCCGAAAAAAAGAATCGCGATAAAGCAACGCGACGATCATCGTGAGTACGCGACGTGACCTTGGCCTTGACCGTGAACCAGTGGATTGCGAGCCACTGGCGTCGCTGTCACTTTGGCGGTCGAGGCGCCAGCTTATCTGCTCAAACATCGAATCTGGAGCGCGCTAACTAATTACCGGCTTTTCCATGAGTCTGGCTGAGGCCAGTAATTGCACGCCCGTCGGGCTATCGACGTTGATTCTCCCTCGGGAATGCAACCATAAACCGTCGTGTTGCACTCGGACCAGGATATTATCAGATGCACGTTCGTCCTCGTCATTTGTGTGTATATGTAGCTGTATATTCTCTTTGGCACTCTTTTTCTCTCTCTTATACATTTTATTTTAAGTACCATGATCGTTTTGCACGACCTTCACAAAACGTGTTTGCTTAATAAACCAATTATCTCCGATTACTATCTAGAACGAATATTCATTCGCATTAGTCATATCGTCGTGACACAGTGACTGGAGTCAGTTGACAAACTTTTGGAAGATGTTCTTAACTTTTTTTTCAAGTTAATACCATAATTAATTTCTCGTTAATATACAGAAGCAATAAATTTGGGATTGAGCAACGAATTAGCACTCAATTCACGCCTGTTATGTCATAAACTTGAATTCTAATGGAGAAGAGGATGGAGTAATACTTAACGAAAGTTTGTATTTTTCTTCTATTTTTCGTAATTCTCCATATTTTGAAAAATATATTTCTAAATATTTTCACACGAGAAATAGATTATAGAAGTACAAAAGTAATTTAATATGTCTGCATATTTTTGGAAAAAAAAAAATGAACCACGCGATGCTTCATAAGATGCCAGATGAGAAGCAACGGATTATCCGCGACAAACTTATCCGTAACTAGAGTATCGTTAGAAATCTTATAAGCCAGCAACTCCACGGCTTTGGATATCCGTCGATTCGATGCGCGCTTTCAAATCCGACAAAGCATATGTGTCTGACTCACTTATAACTGATCCGATTATTCGAATTTTTCGCTTAGTGCAGTTATATCGAATAACAATCTAGAGTAAGAAATTGTTTTCTCTGGCTTTTCTCTGATTTTTCTCATATCGAAAAATAAATGAGATTTTTTCTTAAAACACGCGAACTAATTTTATATAACATTTCACCATATATAAGATTTCACATAAATACTGTTTTGTAATTTCTTGAAAATCGTGAGACTCTGACATTTCCGACGTAATGGGCACCAAGTAAATTGATTCGGCCTGGCTACATCGATATATGCGTAATAAATCACATATTATATAAGGCAATAAAAGTCTAGAAATTATGTTCTGAAATTTTCAGTATGTCAGAAATACACTGTGTGAGATACCCTACTCGTATCGGACGAACCAATATTAATATATTTAACATTAACTGTCATCCGCGTAAAGAAGGGTCTCGAAAGGGAAGAGGATATTTTATTATCTATCTTATTCGTACAAAATACGGACGATAAAGAGAAGGTTTAAAATGGAGGAACTCGTAAATATATAGCAGACACATCCCTACTTTGTGCTTCTCTCTTCGGTCAGAAACGAAGATTATTTACGTCGAAACGATACGTAGTATGTAATAGACGTGTGGCCATTAATATCGATTCGTATCGAGAACGCATAACTCTCCTCTCCCGCGCACGCACGCACGCACGCATGCATGTACGCACGCATTCCCACGCGCCGTGACGACGAGAGGTATATTGAACCGTAGCAAAGTTGTTACGTGGACGTTATGTTGTATTTACGCTAATGAACTGCTGATGGCGCATGAACGTAGCTCGTAAGATATGCAAGAGACTGTGTATATTGTATATATTGTAGATTAGGATTGCACAAGATATCAAAACTAATCTTGATATTTGATGACTTGTCTCGAAATTGGAGATAAGATCAAGACAAGTTTTTTAATTAGTTCAAAACAATACCAAGACTAAGATTATCAAGATTATTAGTCTTGTCAAAATTATTGGTTTTTAAAAATAGCTAAAATATGTGTATTTGTGTGTGTGTTTAATTAAATGAGAAAAAATCACTATATTATACAAACTTGAAAAATTTTATTTAATAAATAAAAATATTTATATTAATAAATTTAAAAACAATTAATACAGTAAACGAAATGAACAGTACAAAATTTCACACAATTATTTAGCTACAAAACTTCGCGTACAACACATATACGCGATTCTCTGATTGTGTGCGTGTGACCCGCGCCTGTATTTTGGCATCACAGTATGCAACTGCCTTTTCGTGAAAAATTAACAAATACATACATATAAACACATACACACACACACACACACACAGTGTTTTGGGAAGTAAATGAATGACATAAATAGTAACAATTATCTTAATTTATTATATATTATAAAATATAAAGATTATATGTTACATATTATTTTAAAAAAATATTCAGTATATTATTTTATAAAAATTGTTAATAAAATCGAGACAAGACAATACAAGACGAGGTTTTTGCTATCGAGATTCTCTCAAGACCAAGACAAGATTAAAATTTCGGAAAATTTTCAATACCAATACAATATTTTTACGAACATTGTCTTGTCTTGAGTCTTGTGCAACCCTATATATTGTAGATTGTAGAAATATTTAAGTGCGACAATTCTCTCGTTGGCAAGCTTCAAGCACGCGTATCTCCCGCCATAAGCGGATTAAGTCAGATATGTCGATTCTCTCTCATCAACTTGCCCGATCACGATCGATTTTCGAGCTTTCACAAACATCCATCGTCACAGCCGTCTTTGCTCGCTCGTTTAAGATAAGCTTAAGCGTCGCTCATACGTCAACCGATATAGGTGACGAACGGACGCTCGTCACACTTAACGTTTATACGTTTGGAGAAACGTTTGGTTCTGCGCAATTTCCGTCGCTTATAAGTGATGTGTGGTTATCGATCAGATATACTTTTCGACTAGCTTATTTCGGAACAGTATTATTTACTCACATTATATATATCACAATTTACTTTATACTGATTGCTATCTTTTTTCTGTTACAGGTACGAACAAAAAATCATCCTGCTGCCATAAACTAGTCGGCCTGTATCGTAAGAAAAATATTTGCTCATTTTTTTTTCTTACAATTATAAAAGTAGAGATTTCTCGTGATATAATATTTTATTTTAGAATTATGACGAAAGACATATTTATGTACTATATATTTAATGTGTGTGTGTGTGTATTTTTATTACGAAAATCGACAATTATTGCATGTTAATTAATGATAATATTACAAATCGCGTTTTACGCAGTGCGTCCTTTTGGATCGTATTAAAACCCGGATACAACAAGAGTCGTGTCATACAGGGAGTAATGTCCTCGAGTGCATGAAAACATACCACGCTCAGAATGCAGTTGCATAACACCACGACCGGTCACTCTTGCCCGACACCTTCATTTCCCTTCTGTTCTTCCTTTATGCCTTAGCTTTACTCTTTGACGCTATTTCCATGCTTTTTCCTCTTTTCTCTTTCATCTATTTTTTTAGTTTACAATATTATCGTAAATGTAATGCAATATGATATAATAGCAAATAATTATTACTACTTTTTGCATTTTTTTAAAGGTAAATAGTTGATATTTATTATATGATCATATTATCCTATATTCTATAGGATCAAAAGATATTAGCAATGCGGTGAAAAATAGTACTATATGACGGTACAACACATAAGTGAAATGGAAATAAAAAGAAATAAAAAAAACGCGAAAAGATTCCACGAGCAAATTATTAAATGAAACTATTAATAAAATAGCATTTGATTTAATCGCCTTAAAGCTATATTCATCTACATTATTATTATTATTATTTTTTGTATTTATCATGCAACGATTGCGCTTTAGCAATAGACAGACTAATTGTAGAAATTTTTCGAATTAAAGGGGGAACTGCAAAAGAGAGGTAGAAGAAAGAGATGAGAGGAGGAACCCCTCTTTTAATATATTTACTATCTCTCGAGATTGGAATGTGCACTGGTAGTCATTTTAACGCGATTTAAGAATTAACTCAAGCGAGTGGAGCGAGTGAGCCATTTTCGTCCATTTTTGGCAGAAGTAACATCCGCGGAATATCATTCACGTGCTCGCTCGGCAGACAGTCTCTCTCGTCGTGTACAAGGAGGCGGCAATAAACGTTTTTAATTACGATACGGCGACGGAGCGCTTTGAGATCGCGACATAAAAGCAGGAATGGAGGGAAGTGAACGAAGCAGAGAGAAGGATGGCACATGACGACGGACGGTTTCGCGGAAAACGTATTTTCGTTCGCGCGCCCGCACGCGGAAAAGCGCTTTTCGTGAGCCAACGTTTGGCGCCGCCGCCGCGACGCCCCGTCGCAATGTACCGTGACGTACGAACAAATGCGCCCGATTTATAATTCTCCCTTGGTGGAGTAATTGCGAAGCGTATAACGCGCGAGCGCGGCGAAACGCGAAATATCTCTTCTATGGAATATTATACTTCGCGGTAGTCGCGCTCGCGCGCGCCGATTAAGCCGGGGAATTTCAGCGCCGCGCGAGATCGCGTCGGGGAGACATCGTCTCTCGTATAATAACCGTACACAGTTGTGGAAAATTATATGTTTGTGTAGGAGAAACGTACAAATAATAGACGACGCGCCGATTGCCGCTAGAATGACTACAATCGAGCACAAATTAAGTAAAAAGACTTGCTCAATTATCGATACAATTACTTTCTTTCATAATTGCGTTGCGACATGAAACCTAGAGACCTTGAAACTTAGAGAACTGCGTTTCGTGTACAGAAGATATATTGTTTTACTTGTCTCTCTCTACCAAATTGTTTAGAATTCTAGTAAAAAATATTTTTGTAGAGAGATTTTAATTTTTTTTTATTTTTTACAAACTTTAATGTATGCGGTTTTTTTTGTTTTTTTTTTTTTTTATTTTATAAACGACTAAAAATTTTTTCTCGCGAATATTCAATTTTGTAAAAACCATTTTTAGCATATGTTGAATTTTAATTGTTAGCCAGTTAAACAACAAGAAGACTGATGCAATGTAAGCGCGAAATTCCGTTTTACCGCATATTATGTCGCGATTTCGTCATCGTAAACGAAAGCGGACACTAGTCGTTTTTCAACGTCCGGTCCAGCGATTCTGCTGTGGCCGCTGCGCCATCGTGAAGCCGGTTCGAATTTCTAGCATCTCTGGTTTCGCCTTTGGACGCCGGCGGAGCCGCTTACTTAGCATATACGACGAGCGGTCACAAAGGATTCTCTTCCAAGAAGGTGCTTCGAAAACGGCCGCAGGCCGGCCCATCTTTTTATCTTCTCCACGTGCGCCGGTCTGACCTTCTTCGTTACCTCATCATCGGGAATCCTAATTAGACTCCGCGAATCCCTCCCATATTCGACTCCCTCGCGAAATATGTAATCGCCTATTGCGACATTGGGAACGGAAAAAAAAATCAGGAGACAGCAAGAGATAGGTAGAAAAAAGGATAAAGACAAAGAACAAGGTTATTTATTTCAGGTAGAAAGATTTCGTAATACTTTGAACTGTGCAACTGTTGAAACATTTATTATTGAAATTTGTTCTTCAAGAAAACTATGGATAATTATCTATAAGTTTCTTTCTTACGCAGTTGTAAATATAAATATCGGAATTTTATTTTATAAACGACTAAAAATTTTTTCTCGCGAATATTCAATTTTGTAAAAACCATTTTTAGCATATGTTGAATTTTAATTGTTAGCCAGTTAAACAACAAGAAGACTGATGCAATGTAAGCGCGAAATTCCGTTTTACCGCATATTATGTCGCGATTTCGTCATCGTAAACGAAAGCGGACACTAGTCGTTTTTCAACGTCCGGTCCAGCGATTCTGCTGTGGCCGCTGCGCCATCGTGAAGCCGGTTCGAATTTCTAGCATCTCTGGTTTCGCCTTTGGACGCCGGCGGAGCCGCTTACTTAGCATATACGACGAGCGGTCACAAAGGATTCTCTTCCAAGAAGGTGCTTCGAAAACGGCCGCAGGCCGGCCCATCTTTTTATCTTCTCCACGTGCGCCGGTCTGACCTTCTTCGTTACCTCATCATCGGGAATCCTAATTAGACTCCGCGAATCCCTCCCATATTCGACTCCCTCGCGAAATATGTAATCGCCTATTGCGACATTGGGAACGGAAAAAAAAATCAGGAGACAGCAAGAGATAGGTAGAAAAAAGGATAAAGACAAAGAACAAGGTTATTTATTTCAGGTAGAAAGATTTCGTAATACTTTGAACTGTGCAACTGTTGAAACATTTATTATTGAAATTTGTTCTTCAAGAAAACTATGGATAATTATCTATAAGTTTCTTTCTTACGCAGTTGTAAATATAAATATCGGACTATTACCAAGATTGACAACTAATTACTATCTGTCAAATTGTTTTGAAAAATGTTAATTTTATGCATCTTCCATGTCTTTGCACGCCAGCCGAAAGAATGCATTTGCGAACAAGCTGTCGCTTTTATAAGCAGAGTAATTACGATATAATAATAACGCAGAGCCGTAACGATGGCGGGCGTTTTATCGGTAAATCATTGGCGTCGTTTCGCCTCGAAAATTTTCATTCGTGCATCTTATATAATTAAGCGCGTAAAATGTACGATGCAATAACCGCAATTAATTATGGCGATCCGGACCGCGTTGTCTTCCGAGAAAAACAAGACTAAATGTGCACAGCAAGCAGATTTAAGTATAGGGGGCACATTATTAATTTTATAACTGTTAGAGATGCTTAACCCATTTTATTATCAGACGTAACATAAAAATTTCAAGAAACTTTTATTATAAGTCGAGATCATTATTAAGATGAAGAATAATTATATACAAAAAATTGCAACTTTTTGAATTATGAATCTTCCGTTGAAGAATTCTCGTGCGCGGTCGTTAAAATTATTAATATATAATGTGTAAACTGTGCAACGATGCGTCAGTTATAATTAACGTTCGGTATACGGCCTTACGTGATGTCTTATGTTTTATCATTTCATTCCCCTTTCATTTAACGTCTGCCCATCAGGATGGCAATTTGTAGCCGAGTAGGAGACATAGCGGGGTAAGGCGATTCGTAAATCGGAACAATAGGGCAACGCGAATAGCAAGGAATTCCTGTTGAATTCGCGCGCGGAATCGTAAACGATCGCGCGAGTATAGTCGAAGAGGGCGACTTTGATAGATTGCACTCTTTTTCTCCCTCTCTCTTTATCCTTCTCTCTCTTTCTCTTTCTCCCAACCCGAATGCTTTGGAATGCTGTCGTTGCCGCTGCCACCGCCGCTGCAACAAGAAGAAAGAAATCCGATTGCCGAGGCGGCGGGGAGATTCTCGACGGGAAAGTTCCCGCGAACCCCGAAGAAGAAAAGATTCGACGATAGAAGAGCCGCGAGTCCTTGGTGGGAGCTCTCGGGAAGAAAAGGGAGAAAGTGTGAAAGAGCGAGAGGAGAGAGCGGGAAGGGAGGAAAGGACGAGAGCGAAGGAGGAGAGATTGCACGCGTAGTAATAGTAAAATAACCAGTCCTAGAAATGCATCAATCTTGCCAAATTTTTCCAAATCAATGCTCCCATTTAAAAAAGAATTGTATATCGAAATTAAAATGTTTATTTATTTGCATTGATGAATGTTATCTTCAAAGAGGGCCGAACTCGGAGTGCCAAATCTTAGCATTCAAAGCTATATAAATATTAGTAGAATCTAATATGAAAGATCTCTGATTGTTTTGAAACAGAACGATGCAAAAAAAAAGATAATGGGAAGAGAGGGGGTAAAATAAAAAATGTTTGATTAAACATAAAACGTCACTCGATATTTTTTGTTTTTACGTAGATACATATTTATTTGGCAGAATGTTATCACGCGTAAAAACTAATATGTATTCACACATACATTTGCGATATGCAACATCGCTCCGTCGATTATTTGAGGGCAGTTGTGACCCTGCTTCGTGGAAACGAGTTCAGCAGGTGGGGTCACGAACTCAGACACGCGATCGTGCGTTGCAGCGAATGTTCCTCTCTTTCGATCGCCAGCTGCCGGCATTATTTCGCCCTTCTCATCTTGTACCTCTATATCGATCGTCACCCCATTCAGACGGGCGACCGCACAGCTGTCGTACTCTACATTTTTACCGATACACAGGCGAAAACGAAGGCGAAATAATTGACGGATTAAAAACCTTTCCCTCACCTCCGTGTGCGTTAAAATTTGTAATTCTTTTATTCCTTATCATTATTGTCAAGAATATATCATATAATTTTTTAATCGAGAATTATAGAGAAATCTTAAAATAAGAGAGCTATGAAAACTAAAATTACATGTAAATCAGAGATATTTCTCTCTCCCTCTGAATTAAAAAATTATTAGTATAAAAATTATTATTAGTATAAAAATATAATTTAGATAACCGGGAGAAAGGGGGGGGATTTGACGATAAATCGTCGCTGCCGCCGCCAGTGAGCGACCTTGGCCCGCGTGGACTTTTGCAGAGCGAATAATCGTTTAACGAGATTTCGGCACGTGCGTTGGAACTTGGATCGAGCGGACCATATAAATCGCGAGAGCTCACGGTCTTCCAGCGTATAGTAATCGATGCGCCAACCTGCTTTAGGAGAGAATTTTTTTTATTCCGTTCCCGAAAGAGCAAAAGGTGATACCTTCGATACGGACGAGGTGAGAAACGCGTTAATTCATATCGCAAGTGTGCGAACAAATTCTATCAATTGTCATTTTTATTTCTATCGTATCTTTGTTATACAAAGTGTCTTCGAACTAATGTTGCAAAATTTACGGGCGCAATTTGCAATTTTGACCTTTAATCTAACGCCAATAAATCTTCTAATAGATTTCTAGACGTTTTAAGATTTTCCTTCTTGGCGAGCATTTTTTGTCCTGTCTCATCTCCATGTTTCTTCATATGTTCACGAATGATATTAGGTGAGGCTGTCTTCAAATCGTAGGCTAATCCCAGATACGCGAAAAAATCGAGCAGATATGCAGGTGTACTAGTGAAGTTTCCAAACTCGGACATTCGATAATCCCAAGGATAGGCGTGATGGAAATTATGCCAACCGTCGGCAAGTGTTAGGAACCAAGAGATATTTGAGTTTGTTGCTTGGAGTCTCCTGAAACAAATATCACAAACAATGACAAATATTGCAATGCTTTGTAAAGCAATCATACACGATTTTTGTGAGCTTGTATTTCAGTCGAAAGAGAAACCGAGATAGATTTCAAATTAAAATCAAGTATTGCACATAATCAAAATTGATTTTAAATTGATCATAGTTAATTAATAAAGTAAAATTTGTGTGTAATTATAGTAAATGTTAATTAAATGACATTAAGTATAAAATGGCAGAGATTAATAATGTGGTGCTTTGCGTGAAAAAAACATGTTTTCTTACTTGAATAAATAAATTTTAGTAAAAGTTTTAATAAATAAATTTGCTTTTATAATGCGAATCAGATTTCTCCAATCAAAAATTTTTCGGGACAGCTTAATATTGAGATAATAAACTCACTTGTCGTAAGGTTTAGTGCCCCATAAATGAGCGAATGAATTTATAGTCCAAGTGAAGTGGAGGCTGGTGACATACTGAAAGCAATATGCCACGAAGAACGACGTCCATAATGTCTCGTTCCAGAAGTACATTGGCACCGATACCGGC
This sequence comes from Formica exsecta, assembly GCF_003651465.1. Classification (NCBI taxonomy): domain Eukaryota; kingdom Metazoa; phylum Arthropoda; class Insecta; order Hymenoptera; family Formicidae; genus Formica; species Formica exsecta. The sequence continues at coordinate 963,816 of NW_021852035.1, forward strand.
AACACAACCGCTATAATGAAATAAAGCGGCAAAAAGTATCTAAAAAAAAAAAATAAAAAATCATTTGTATTGCTTTATTATATTTATGACTTGTCGTTACAACTACAATCGATATTTAAATTTTTAATGCGCAGCTATTGTATTTCTTTGGGTGCATAATTTGGTATGAATAATTTGTGGTAACGTTTACTTGTATTGAAACATTAACATTTTGTCAGCGAGCAATTCGGAGATGTCCATCTGCTTCCGCTTCTGGATCAGCAGCGGATGCTTTTTCACCATAAGCCATCCCATATGAGAGAAAAAGAATCCTCTCTTGGAATTGTGGGGATCCGCGTCTGTATCGCTGTATGTGTGGTGAAGTTTGTGATCACAAACCCACGTAAACATGCTGTTCTGAATGAAAGTGAAATTGCTTGTGAGACTGCGCGACAAGATCTTTTATTTCTTTTTTTTTCGATACATCATGTATGTACAACAAAGATTTTGTCTCAAATATATTCAGCGATTTTTTTTTTACCTGGCCTGCCATGGTTTGGAAAAAGAAGAGAAGGATCTTTAAAGATTTGGTAGCTTTAAAAGCCTTGTGAGTGTAATAACGATGCGCGCCCAACGAAATTCCTTGAGTAGAAGAAGCTGCAATGAAAAACGCTGAAAAATTAACGTCATTAATGTTCGTTATGAATCTTTGATCATAAAGAGCGTGAGACATTTTATAAGATAATCGTGCAGCTTTTATAAGATATTGATCATAAAACAAACGTATGAGAATTCTTGTCAAAAAGATTTTAATAAAAAAAAAAATTAATTATATTTTTTTTTAATTACACTTATATATACATAATATGCACACACATTTTAATCTAATAAATATACGTAATTAAATATTAAGAATAAAATATTTTTTATTATGAAAATATATGACAATATCATTTTCAGTTTTGTACACATGTTTTAGGTTCGACACTTACCCCAAATCGTAGTAGCTAATTTCGTGTCATAAAAGATCAGTGTGTATAGTCCAATGAACCATGATATCTGAAGAGCTGCATGACCTACGACGAGTTGCCAAATGTATGAATGCCGATAATTCATATCGGTACCTAGTTTCTTGTGGAATACTTCCTCTACATCATGGAGCTTATTGTTAATTTTATCATGTATCACTTCTGTACCCATGTTTAAAAAACAGCGTGATTTTTTCGGAAATTTGTTAAATGTAAATTTTTTGTTAAGTATTTGCTCTTTTGTAATTACGATCCGCAATTTTAGATTTACGTTTAAAATATTAAGTTTAAATAATCAAAAATTAATAATAGATCATTGAAATGATATTACTTCGGTATATTCACAGTAGATTCACAATGATATATCGAAATCGAGAATTGCGATTTTTCCGCATTACATTCATTTATATACTTTCTGAAATCATTAATTCCTTTTATGCATGCTGGTGTAAATTAATACGACCTCAAATTATATTATTTGTAACATTTTATTTAAATATTCGTGCCAGTTCTTGTTCTTGGCCCGCATTTGCATATCTGTTTTTATTCTTTCGATGACTTGCATATTCTAGCGAATATAAAATGAAGAAACTTTAATAAAGATATCAAAATAATTGTATTCGAATATATCCTATCTTGCGATACAAAAACTTTCTTGATTTTGTAGAGTATCATTGCAGCATATTTTATTACAATTTTTTTATCTTAAAAATATCTTGTAAGAGATAACAAAATATATATTTAATATGTATAAAAATTTATCCTCTACGTACGCACGATCTTCCTCCATTCTTATTATTTTTAATTGCCGTCAATCGGTAATTTGCATATTTTAATTATTTTATATCTGTGCTTATATCATTTTATTTTATTTATATCTTATTTAAAGTTATCCTTCTCTCTCTCTCTCTCTTTCTCTTTATAATTTTTATTTTTTTAAATTATTCTTACATGTGCGAGATAAAACGATATGTAAATAGATAGAAAGACTGGTGCGCAGAAATCGCGCGATACCCATTGCTCGATCGCTCCAGGCTGGTATCCAATTAGGCAAAAAAAAAAAGAACATTTCGAGAGGAGAGGGGAAGGATAATTGAGTATGTTTTTTCACGTAATGCGAAGGACCGGTTGCTCGGGGAAAGGACGAGGCGCGATGGCGAGAATCATTCGTGCATTTACGATCGGAGCGTACGCGGGGCATCTGTTCGTTAACCACCTGTCGGCAGGTGCGAACCGTACACCCGGCCCCGTTACCCCGCGCCACGGCCGCGGGTATCAATCGGCCCTTTTGTTTTCGCCGATCTGGCTCCTCGAAGCCATTCCCGTTTTACTACGACGTAGTACGCGTGACACGCGATACCCTTCGCCGGATGTTATCGGCTGGCTCCGCGCACAGTGTGGTCTCCCCCTTTCTCTTTTTCTCCCTCTGACCATGTAAAACCCCTTAAGCTCGTGGGGCACGTAAACAGGAAGTCCCCGTTCTCCTCTTGTCGCTATCGCGTCCCTCCCTCCGGTGCAGGTTGCGAATAATGCGTAGGAGGCACCTGCGGTGAATGCGATCTCTCTGCGATTTATCGTAGGGATCACGTTTCTCGTTTTGAGTATTCCCAGTAATTTTTTATTAGATTTTAATACGCTTTTTATTGTCATTGTCGGCCTCGCTTTAAGCATATAAAAATAAATTCTGATGATACGCGACATGTATTTTAATGTGAGCAACAATTCGTGCACAATTATGAGATGAAACGAGATGCGTGGAATAATTTGTCTTTTTATTTATGTTACAGGCCGCGATACTTCAACAGACTGCCGAATACATATACCAATTAGAGCAAGAGAAGACACAATTGCTATCGCAAAATTGCCAACTGAAACGGTTGGTAAATCAACACGAAGGTGGCGATGTACCTAAGAAACGCAAATCCGACACCCAAGGTAAGAGTTCTACGTCATATTTTAATTAATTAATCATTAATGTAAATTAACTTATTATTATTTATATATACATATATGCAAAAAGTAAGAGCTTTGTATTTTTGTTAAAAAATACAATTCTTTCTGTTTTTATAAATTAAGAGATTAATTAATTGCGGTTTCTGCATAAAATCTTTTAAAAAAGTCGCGATGAAATTATCGCAAAATATCGAAACATATATTATGTGAAAATATAGCAATAGTATAAAAATGCGTCAACAAAATATCTTTATGACCGTTGTTTGCGCGCAAACATTTATACACATAAAAGCAATGGAATTAACGTTCATCGCATAACGAGATTTTCCAAATGGGCTTGAATTATTTATCGCCCTTGCGACCGCGATTGCACTGTCCCGGTGTGTGGATTTAGGATCATAAAAACAAAAAGCGGAAATAATCGGAGCAGAGCGCGAAAAGTTGCGGAAATATATATTGTGATCCGCTTATTTTACGGGTTTACCCGCGTTTATAACGTGCAACGTTGAACCATAAGTTATTTTTCAATCGCGAAATTGAATTGTTGAGTCTCGAAAACTCTCACGCCCAAGTGAATAATATCGCGTTTTCGCGAACGTAACTTATAGATTTATTTGCTTGGACGAACTAGTAAATTCAAACGTGTTGCCATAACACGTGTAAAAAGTTTGGCAGTCCCACATTTATTTATTTATGTAATCATTAAATCAATATGCGCGAGATTTGTGTCATATTTCGCGGCAGGAATGACAAATTTTGCAGGAATTTTTTTATCACTCCCATGTCGGCGACAACGATCAATGCAAACGCATTTGAGAGAGACGTTTGTCATTTTCACGAAAGTAATTACATTCTTCGCGACTATAGTATCACACTGAAAAGATATATGTATAGACTATTTCAGAGGAGGGAAGCTCAATATAATATCGGGATGATATAATATCGGTTAGTGCGGATGTAAAACTTTCGTGAAATCTAATTTAATTCGCTTGGAACCTAATTAAATTATCTATTTAATTATTATATGTAAAAGAGAATCTTTTTGGCTGTATGTGTTTTATTATTTTTACCCTTAAAAAATACCACGAGTAAAAGAAAGCCGAATAGTTAAATTAAGATTCCCAAATAATGTTGAAATTTTTTCGTCTATAAATGATAATTAATTAAATGATAATTAATTTATGATTACATTATTGTATATTCGTTTCATAAAAAGGTGAAATTATGCCGCTGAAAGATTAATCTTTTGGATTATACATATATCGGATTTAGCGTAGCGGGGCAGTAGACAACAATGGCAAGGATTGTTCTCGACATGTTCGCCCTTGAAAGTCTATATTACTTTAGTGGCTAAATACAACTTTGATGGATTAAAGTGGCTCTCTTTTTCCGACGTCAATGACGTTTCGGTGATGTCGCCGTCGTGGCGATATGACCGCCGGAAAGTATCTGTCGCGAACTTCGACCGAGACAATTTCAATTTCTGATTCTATCGTAAATTAGTTTCCTCCATCGATGGCATGCCGATATTCAGAAAGTTCGTCGTCGGTTGTGCGACGAAGCGGATTTAATGCCGACGAGCCACTTTTATCGATCAACCGCGCTTCCAAATATTAGTCTCGACATTTACAATCATTATCCGAGAGCAGTAGAATAATGTTTCGGAATTTATAAAGAAGAAGCTAACTCGACTCTCTTTAAATTAGTATTTACACAGATATTTCGTGGATTTTTTCTTTATAAATATGAATTATAGTATCAATCGCGTGTAGCAATAAAACAATTTTTAAGCAGGGAGATGTATAGAGAAAAAATATATATTTTTTATTAATATACATTTTATATTCTGTATATGTATGAACCATTAGCTTTGTATACTCAATATCGAGAGAGTTTAAACGGGTAACAAGTGACATGTATAATATTCAAAAACATGATATCTTTCTGGCTAAACTACGTGTAACGACGTAAAAGCAACATAAGTGATTTAACATTACTTCTGTTTCAAATCTATATTTGATTTGAAAAATGGAAACTAATGGTACTGAAACTATCTCATTGATAGCACTAATCGATAATCTCAATTATCGTTGCCGTAGAAATTACGCGGCACAAATGTTAATTAATAAATGTTCGGTTGATGAAAAGTATTTGCTAGAACGGTACATGTGCACACAATTTGCTATGTTATAATTTGCCATAATTTGACGTTCCATGACGTCAAACAATGCGCAAATAAAGTAACATACGGGGGTACGTAAAGTTACATTCACTTTGCTTTAATATAACGTCGAAACAAATGAACTGGCCTTTGATCCGCGCGAGATGGGGGAAGAGGGTCTCTATATTTGTTCTATATCGTAAACAATGACCAGATTTAATTTCACTCGGTCTCGCAATCCCGTTTATACCGCATATGTGTATTCGCACTGCTGCATTGAAGCGCGCACACCAGAAATCTAAATTTGTTCCGAAAGTTCATTGCGATTATTCAACGATCTGTAATCCGAAAATTTGTGAAACTTTCCAAAAATTAATTTCAGAAAATATTAAATCGCGCGCGTGCGCGTTTTTACTCCGCAAGAAAAATTTTTTTTACATACACATTTATTTGACACACGCTTTTTGACGTAAATGATTTAAAAAGGGGAAAGAAATTTTTATAAACAGATTAAAAAAAGCGATTTGAGGTTGTTTTGGTCTCACTGCTCAACTGTAATATTTATCAATCGATTTTCCATGCGCGCTATTTTCATCTTTTTATTAATAGATATTTATTTTCTCTCTGTCATTCGATTTTTTTCTGTTGTTTAGGCGTTGTCGTTAGTCTACCTATGCACGTCAGCGAGAGCGGCGACGAGGGCTTGGGCAGCATGTCCCCCGAGCCGTTGTCTGTAATCACAGTGACCACAGAGGGACATTCCGTTGCGAACAGCGAGGTGGTGGAGCTCAGACGACAGCTAGAAAGGGAGCGTCACGCGAGAGTGCATTTAGAGAAACAGATGAGAGCCATACAGACTCAGTTGTATCCAGAGAGATTCCGGGACAATCAGCTAATCGCTTATCAGCCCCACGAGGTAACTATCCTATTCCGTATATAATCGTTTTCATCAATCTATCGAGGAGATTCTTAAGCAAAAAATTCAATATATTATATAAAAGTAGATATTAACTCACAAAATTAAAACAAGACAAATAAATATTAAATTATGCGCGGCAGACTGGATGGGCGACAGGAAATTTTGCAAACGGAACTATGTGGCTGTAAAAAAGAAGAAAAGAATGTAATAAAAGCGTGATATACTGGCCTTAACTGAAATGTCACAATCTATATGGAAACATGTTTAAACGGATTTCGGTTGCGAAGAGATTACCATCTGCACACGGTGCAGAATATAATTCAGCCGTGAACTCTCGTTTGACCCTCGAGGGTTTAAACGTTTCCAGGCGAAAAAATATTGCAAACATTGTTTTAATTGCTTGAATAGAGATCGTTGCTTCTGATAACAATCCGCGCGCTACACAACGCGCTGTGTATCGTTTTGTTATTTCTATCGAATCGATTTCTTCCTTTTTTTTTTCCTTCAATGGCGTTTTGCTTGCAAAACAATCGATATTGCCTCCGCTTCGAACGAACAAATTGCCAAAACACAAGTTTTTGCGACTATGATGCTAATAATTAGCGTAACTCGCTTTTGATACAGGTGATCGAGCATACGGACAATGTGATGGCGCAGGAAACGGAGGACGCGGTGGCCGCGTTGCAAGTAGTCTCAGTTATGTCTCTGCCGCCGGTGGGTTCCACTCAAACCGTGGAGACTTCAAGTCCGGACCCGAGTTCACCGCCGTTGTCGCCGCAGCCGGCTGACATGGAGATAAAGCCGGACGAGATAAAAGAGGAGGAATCGTGTCCGGGTAGTCCGAAGATCGTCACCTTTGCTCAGAATCAAGTGTTCACGGCGATGGAGGAGCAGACCACTGCGGATTCCTTCCCGTCTTCGAATCGTGTCACATATGCCACGTCATCTTCCGCGGATTTCAAGAACACCTCGCCTCAGTACATTACAGCGAGTCCCAGCAGACCCTTCTCGCCGGCCGCTGAGCCTCAACGACTACCCAGCGTTTTGGAGGCTGCGATAAAGGCTGAGCCCAAAGTCGAGGTGGAGAGGTACGCATATCATGTCATTCTGCTTTATGCGTGACTGTTTGTCTGATTCTGATCGTTATTTGAGACACAAAGAGTAAGAGTAGCCCTGTAAATTAATAATTAGAAAATTTAACTTAAACGTAAAGTTATGTGTACTTAATTTGTCTGACGTACCAGCCGCTATGTTAAACATATGTTTTTTGTATTTTCTCGCGCAAGCTACAGATTGTATAGATTTGTTTTGTCGGCTCACAAAAGACCTAGATATTCGATATTCGTTAACGAGAGGTTTCTCGATTGCAGGTTGCCTTCTCCGTCGAACTCTTTGGACGACGGCATTCCGCAAGCAAGGCTGTACATCGCGAACACATCCCGGCAGAACCTGGAAACGATCGTCGAAGCGATACGTCATCTGGAGGGCGATCATCTGTTTAGCGATGAGCCCGCGCAGGATATGCCGTTGGCATTGACCAATAAGCAGCAAACGATGGTGAATTCAACGTCGACGAAGTCTACGACGTCCTCCTCTCCTCCATCTTCCTCTTCTCCCTCGGCGACGTCCGCCACAGTGACGTCCGCGAAGCAACGGATATTGCACGCCGAACACTTCCTCCAATTTCATACGCAACAGCAGACCCAACAGCGACCCGGCGTGATCGTGGTAAAGCACTCGTGATCCAGCAACGCGCTGCGCTCCGTGCACTGAACGATGTACTCGAAACGACGACGCATTCGTCCCCATCGCTCGACATCACCGCGGTTTGTCATTCGAAAATGAGGAATCCTTTTTGGCCAACTCGAGAGAAAGATAGCGAGCGTTCGCAGGGACAGGTAGACAGAGCGGCTATCATCGCAATCGCACATTGCACGCACTCTCTTCCGGCATAACGGAAAAAAATACTCTCCGTCCGCCGTTAATCTCCAATCGTTACCGGAGATCTTCATTCGGACTGTATACTGCGAGAGACACTTTATGTATGTTCCTACTACGTGCTTTGCTTGCCTTCGCTTTAATAAAGGTTGCTTAAGATGGAAAAATGCATACGATCGCGATAGAATGAAATTTAGATAGAAGGAATAAAGTTTTAAATCACGGACATAGCAAAACAGATAGCGAAGGCAGAGCCAAGCTCGAAGCTTGACGAAAGGATCCTCATCGTCGAGTCGTTGAAACGAAACGTCGTTTTCCCATTTTTTTTTTCTCGTGTAAATACTAACAATTCCTTCCGATCGTGTGTTTCCGACGATCGCCACGAGATCGCTTTGAATCTCGAAGGGTTTCCCGCTCCCTCCCTCCTCCCAAAGAAAGGTTCTCTTCCTTTCGCAAAAAAATTGCGAGATGCGAAGCGGACGTTTCTCATCCTTCGTTTTACTAGGTAGTACGTTCTTAGACTTAAGCGAAAACTACGTCGATAATATTTCTAGGCGGATAAGTCTGCGTACGCTGTATAATACATATATTACACATAAATATATTATTTGTAAAGAATATAAAGTACATATTTACGTTCTTTTTTTATATTGTTACGAAAATGAAAAAAATACAAGACGACAATGCGAGGAATGAGATATTGAGATATAACGACGCGTATATATGTTTTTTCGATGCTTATTACGGGGTTACACATACCACTAGATCGGGGCGCGAAACGACTAGGAGAAAGTGGTTTATCAAACAACAACAACGTTTAATCAAAATATATCCATACGCAATGTTTAATGTTTGACACACATGTTAGAGAAACGCTACGGCAGAGCGGAACGGACCTTGATACGGTCCTCGATACGCTGTCCCGCGTGTAGGTCTGCGTAACTCCTGTCTACTATGTTCTCGCGTATTATTAAAACATGTGTCGCGGGTTGAAGAAAAATTCCGTTTAATCTGTGCCAAATATTCCCAGAGAATACCCAGAAGTTTTGTTCCTTCATAGTAGACGTAATGTACGTAAAGTGACGACGCCGGTCGGTACATCCGGTAGACCTGAAGCGTAGTGAATTGACGATCGCTCGTCTCCTCCAATTTACTCGTCAATGCGATACGATGACCGGGAACCTTGATAGTGATGACTTTTCCCGGCTGGTATTCCCGTTGCGTCGCAGACCACTCTATCAGATTAACAATCAGCGTTAATAGACGCTAATTGTTGCAAGAGCCGAGGAGAAACCGGGACGGCGACAAGCTTTCTATGCGACGTCTTGAGTGACGTCCTGTGTGATTCTCTTTGCTGTGAAACTGTTAACCCTGCCGCATACGATATATTGCATACGAATTTTTTCTACGCAACATATGGATTTCTTATAGCTTGCGAATACGAGACTAAGAGGCTTGGAATTTACAATTTCTCGTGCCTTTCGAGGAGAGGAGCGATCGGTTTACGGGGAGGGTCGAACGATCGATCGACCGGCGTTGAGAAAAGAGCCGTTACGTTTTGTTTTTCTTTTTCTGTTTTTCTTTAATTCATTCACACGCGTCTATTGTGTATTATGTGCGTTAACTTTTTCTTTTTGTGTTACTTCTCTCTTTGTGCGTGTACCGTTTCATCGAGTGTTTGTCGATTGTGCAAGCGTTATCGCTCGCGAGTAATAGACTCATAGACCAATTTTTAATCGATTACATTATAGTACGGATCCTTTCGCCTGTAATTTACTATTATTACTGCTACTATTACTACTACTACTATTACTACTACTTTCTTTTCTACGACGAGGATAATTAATGTACGAGCGCGACGTAAGCTTAAGGATTTAATGCATAGAGGTATATATGCCTACGAGAAGTTAATTTTAAGTACTCTTTAAATATATATAAGTAAGTTAATGGACCTCTTCAAGTGAGGTAAGACGCGGTGGTAAGACGCAGAATAAGACGCAGTTAAGACCTTTAGTTAATCTTCTAGCAATTAGGATAAACGTAGGAATTGTTAGCCGAGTACGCAATTTGAAATACATCCAAGTTATTGTCTATCTGTACGATAAATGTGACGCTATTCCGTAACTGTATTGCGTGTATATAATATCTTTTAGCGGATATCATCGCATAACACACGATCACCTAGCTGACGTACCACGATGCTGAAATAGGATAATATCGTAAAATGTGCCCTTCGTACCTTTCGTTCGTCGTTCAATTTAAATTTCATTTTGATAACGTATATTTGCATATTTTTTTACATACCATTACCGTTTTCATTGTTTGTTTTTTTTCAAGAGTATGCAGATAAATGTAAAGGTTGTATTATTTATCTGGACTAGAGAAAAGAATATGTTTAACGGAACAATTACTCTCGAAACGTACGAGAGGCGCCCTATGTAGGAGTTACGATTCTATCTTAGGCTTTCGACATTCGCGATGAAAGTGTGATCCCGCGTTTCCGAAGTCGCGGATCTCGAAAGTAATGTACAAAGCTCGATGTCGACGTTCATGCGAGGACGCACGAGGGCCTAAAACAAATAGAGAAATTCACCTTCATTTCTGTCTTTTCCCACTATGAATCGTACGCAAAAGATTCACGGCAGATTCATTATTTTCGGGATAAGAAATTCATCGTTAATAGAACAGTCGTCTTCTGCATTATCGCGCTATATTCCTCGGTAACGAGTAATCGAATCTATGTAAAAGTACCGAGTGTAATGCGACGATGTTTATCACTTAGGTTCGACATAGGTTGTCGAATCGATCGAAAAAAAATCGCCGGGAAGATTTTCGAAGATACGAAAAGAGAAATATAAATCATTGAGTTTGACACAAATTGAATTTTTCCCATACGCGAGTCCGATATACATGTCTCGTTTTCCCGTATATACATCTGATTTTAATAGTTTCGAAAATCTCGTGCGAATATCTTCGGCGCTTCCATGATACATACACATACACACGTACACACATACATACATCCATATATACACGAATACAGATATATTCACGTGCGTAACTATATACGCATGTATAAAGTATACGAGAATGCTGTACGCGCGTACGCATTTAAGGAACCTATTGGTGATTCTCGAATTTTTCGCGATTTATTTTTTCTTTCTTCTTTAACTGTTTTGTTTCGCCGCACGTTTTTATATTTTATTCCGCGTGTCGCCCTTGGTATTAGCGTGTCGCGATTTGCTTTCGGTGGATGGCAGAATAGCGAGAGAGAGAGAGAGAGAGAGGACCGAATTGCAGAAAATTCGGAACATACTGCACATGTGCCAGCGTGAACAAGATCGACGATATCACAGTGACGGTTTCATTGCTATGAATGTCATTTCAAAATTTTTTATTCCAGATTAAACTATTAGTTGAATCGAACGAATTCTCAATTTGTTTTTCGGTTTCATTCATATTGATATCACTCTTCGTGATCGCGAGACAGGCAATGCTTACGGAAATATAAAAGTTTTAAATTTCGCGGAAGTAATGCAAAGCTCTATTCTCTTCTTTAAGTCATTAAAAAATCTTAACATTTTATGTTTTATGTATTTGTTATATATTATATTTTATGTTATATATATATATACTATGTATTTTTTAATTCTAAAATATTTTCGGAATAATAATATAAGTCTATTACTGATGATAATAAAAAAAATCACAGTTATATATATCTAAAGTTTTACATTAGATATTAGATATATTAGATATTAGAGATATTTTTTTATAATGCAGATTTTGCATTCACACTAAAAATCGCACCTAATGTTATTAAATTATTCACGCTATCTGTGATATAACTGTTTTGCAACTATTGACATCTCACTGATTTAAATGTGTTTTATTTGATATATTTCTTTGATATTCTGTTAATCGTTAGCGCTTTATACGCTCATTGAAACTAATAGCGAACTCGGATGCACAAGTGGGATGCACAAGTGCGCACTGGTGTATATAAATATTATTGTATATAAATTTATAACGGCATAAATAATAAAAATAATATTAAGAACAATTATTTTTAATAATTAATACTAAGAGCAATTATTATTGTTGTTCAATATAAATAATGATAATAACTCTTACTATAATACTTTTATAATTATTTTAATATTTAATTACTTAGACTTATATTGTAAATTTGTGATAATATTTAATGCGCACCAGTGCGCACTATAGTGTCCAACCGACTTTTCTATAAGTTTTATATCTATTAAATATTGAATGTGGTATTTGATCGCGCATGATACGCTCGATTATTGTTTATAACTTATCATACAAGATTTAATTACAAACGAGCAATTATAGCTCTGTTTCATTTCACGTTGAACTTGCAGATATTATCGATATGAATGATGTGCATTGTCTGGCAATATGTATTCCAAAATGCTGTCGTAACTTCTGAAATGTTGCGTAACTTTTTCTTTTTGACACAGTGAAGTTGAGCCTCTTAGAAAGAGACAATTAATGCTGGTTAATTGAGATGTCGTTCGATTTCTATACACATAATCAGATTCCTATACAATCCCATGCATAATGTCATACATGTGGCATAATAATTCTGTCATGCAAAATATGCATGTTATTAGTATTACATTAATACCAACCTGAAGAAAATTTTTTCATTTGCTGTCTTTTTAACTTTAATCCACTATAGTAATAAAATTGACGAGAATGAAATTTTTTAAAATAATTTGCATTTAAAATGTCATTTTTTATCCATGTACATTTCTTTCGATTTCATTCATAAAATGTACAACTTTTACAGCAAAGCTGAAAAACTTCGTATCGTGAAACTTTGACGAAATTTTAATGTCCCTTTTTTTTTTAAATCCATTGTCACACATATGCGTCACAGTGTGTGAGAAATTTTAGAAATCATTCACGAAAATTTGAGATATCGTCGACTTGTTTGCGCGAATTTCAAGGGTGATGACTCGGAAACGTTGATATTCGAGCGGCAGTTCATCCGTGAGGCAGAATACAATGCAACATACGAGGAAGTCCCACGTAAAACGAGATTGTAGCTAGCGATTCAGATTCAGCCGCTCGAAAATTATATGTTTCTTTAAAAAAATAAGAGAGATAGAGAGAGCTGTCACCGTCCCTGCCGCGGTGACACTCGATCGAAACGATCTTTTTTATCGTTGAATATATACATATAAAGTATAAAAAAAATATATATATATATATATATATATAAATATATATACATACAAAACACACAATGGCTCCTATAACTTCTCTACTGCTTCGTTGAGAGAGAAAGGCAAAAAAAGAGTAACAATTCGCAGGATACGGTTTAGCTGCTAATGAAAGTTGCTGATAGAGTAACGTAATCGCATTGAGAGTAGTAGAGAATGCGTGCGAAAAGGGTAAAAAGATGGGGAACAGCCAATATTTCCGAGATTGCGAGCGAGGGTGTGGCTGTGCGAATCGCGCGTGCGATCACGAGAACGACGAAGAAATTTTTACCGTTTAAGATTAATCCGATTTGTACACGTCGTGGCAAATGGCGACTGAGAGTAGCGCCGAGATTAATCAATCGATCGCCTCTGAAAGAGGGAAGATTGCAACTCGTATTTGTCATCAAGGGCTAGCGCTTTTGTTCGAAATGCGTGAGCTCTCCTCTCTCCAGAGACTGGAGAAAACTCAAACAATACGAAAGAGTTTAAAAGACTTGAGCTAAACAAGATTTAAATGGTGTCTTGAGAGATTGAGATGTTCCTTGGACTTCTTTGGACATCTGTATAAAAATGTCTTTTATACGTCTTTGAATATTGTTTGCGTTGTCTGAAGATGATCACTTGTCGACGTCATGTCTATTTACTTTCTAGAACGCGGTGCATCGAAATTCGGCGACGTGGATATTTCGCGAAATCGAGTATTTTTTTAATTGAGTCAGTATCCTACTCTCTTTCGCCACAGGCCTGTCGAAACAAATGTACATAGCGTAAAATCCATGAAACATTGGATTGCTGGCGGAAGAATGTACAACAGGGAGATAGTAGATAGGTAGATAGACCTGGTAGAGATGGAGAAAGCGAGAGTAAAAGGGAGAACGGGAGAGTGCGAGAGAATGCTAGACAGATATGTAGATCGTGCGTATAAAATAGCGGAATTTGTAATAACGAGTAACGTAAGTAGCGACAGAGATTCCAGAAGTCGTTTTCAGGAACAGAACTGAGTAGCGTGCGCGTCGCGGGCGCGTGTCTTTTTTGCGAATGAGAGAAAAGAGACGAAAGATGAGCGTGAGAATGCGTAGATGTAATTTGTAGTGCGCCGAAAAGATGTTTTCTTTTTTTTTCAAGTTTTGAAATACATTTCTTTTTTCTTCTTCTTTTAAATGACGTTATAAACTGCACTTTGAATCATATCGGAATATCCGTCATATCGGAGTATCCGTCGACTGAAGAATGACCCGGGTTCACGCGGCGCGTGGTAAACGAAGAGGCATGCAATAGTAATCGTCAATATCACAAAAAAATCGAGAGAGAAGGAAAAGCTATTGAATAATCCATTTGTATTTCGAGATCCCCTTGATTCAGATCGAGAATTACTGCAGGCATCAAATAGGAATCTCAAAAATCTTTGTGACACTTTTGAAGCATGGAGAATAGGCCGGAGGTTCAACCCTGTAAAAAAAAGAAAAGAAAATGATTAAATAATCAACGTTAGACATTTATTCGACAAATTTCTTCGTACATAAAATATTTCTGTCTTTTGTAACATTTATTTACGTACTTCTTAGATTTCTGCAGTTCCGTTAAACGCTGTTTAATGTGAACTCTATGATGAGAATATTTATTTAGATACGTATTTAATCATCGCTTCGAAGAACTCAAATTTAATCACGAAAACTGAGAAGTATGTAACTAATTTTGTCCAGGGAAAGATAGAAATCTCTTTTTCATAAAACTAGTATCGAATCAAAATATAGTTTTTGTTTTTTTCGCAATTTATTAAATTTTTCATAAATTATTTTAAACTTTGCACTGCAAGTATTTGTTGTTAATGAAATCTTCTGAAATACGTAACGCATTTTTCGATAACTGATATTATCCGAAGAGTGACGAGAAAATGTACCAATTATCAACTACGTACTAATGAAACGCTTTGCTCGAAAAAATTCGGATCAGCGAGAGAAAGGTGCTCCCTTAATTTTTTTAAAATGTTAAAGACAATTCTAGCTCGAATAAACGTAAGAAAAGCATAATGTCGACCAAATAAAAATTTATTAGAGCGCGTCGTATAACGCAAGACCGATACGGAAGATTAATGTGCCAGCAATGCGTCGTGTCGTATGTGATAACGGAGATGTGTAAAAAATTGAAATATTTTCTACAATATAATTCAAGAATTTAAATAATCTTTTTTAACTATTAATTAACAGTGTACACTGATACTACTAATTGAAAAATTGATTCTAGCAGTTGAACTGAAAAAAGAATATATGAAACAAGATGGAATAATTAACCAATGAAAATATAATATAAATAAGTTTATAATATCGATCGTATCACAAACACGCGACATATTGCTTCAATTTTACAATTTCCATGCACCGTCCAGTTGAGTACGATGAGAACGAAGAGACTTACCCGAAGATTACGTGGTTCCTTTAGAGACCATCTTTTTACTCCGATAATTGTCAATTCGAATTAAAGTGTTCGATCGTCTTCACCATTAAGATTTCAGTCGAGAAATCTGCCCGTTAATATTTCATGGTTTATGCAATACGTAAGATAACTCGACTAATTAGGCTCGAATCGCGAATCGAGAATCCAGTGATTGGTTATTACAATCGAAATCGCGAAAATTATATTCACTGAAATTTTTCTAAAACTTCAAAAATATATTATGAATTATAAAGAAATAGAGAGAATAATTCATATTATGACGATATTAAAACGATCGGATAAAGCCAGCTGAAACGAACGAGCAGAGTCAAGAAATCTTTTCACATCCATTACTCGAAGTTACTGTTGTCTACGCAAATCGAAAAAGAGTTCCAAGGTTGCAAAAGTTTCACAATTCAAGTGCAACAGTGGTCTAACTTTTTAAGAATTTGATATAAAAAAGTAGTCTGTAATATATTTTTTTTCAATTCTTTTACCTTTTATGGTCAATTTAAATTTTTAATTCTCACACAGATTGCACTTAATTATCGAATATAAAGAAACGATATAGAAAATATACTTGTTGATCACTTTAAGAAGTACACGAGTAAAAACTGATAGTAAACTAAGTAAAATGTTGAAATTACAGAAGAAAAGATACGTTTCTAAAATAAAGAGTATTAAATGAGTAATGCATCGAATCCTTCAATTATTTCACAAGTTTTCTATAGTCACATATCTATCAAAACGAATAAATTCATCATTTCATCTCTGAAAATGACCACACGAAATGAAGCTGAACTGCTTTTCTATTACACGGAATGAGGTGGCATCGTTCTCGTTAAAATATGCGCTTTTTTCTACGTGTAGACAGCCGATAGTCCGATACGACACGAGCATCCTCGATTCTATACAGTATCGAGTACCTCTTTTTATGAACTGAAACACAGGAGAATAACTTCTCGAGACTGAAATACAAGAGAGCCGTGATACCGACGAGGGTACCGGTAAGCGCAATTAATTAATCGTAATAATAATAAACAAAAAAAAAGAAATCGAGACTTTGAACACACGATTGAGAAAAAGAAGAATAAACAAAAAGTTCCTCAAGAGTTCAAGAGCCGCGTTTGCCGCGTGCGTTCGCATTTTCGACGAACGCGATTTTACACGATGAAGCGAATGTCATCCGCACGTGGTAAACGCTGCCTACACCACAAGAACAGACTGCCATTGAGTTTTGAGTGTGTACTCGTTTGTAATAAATAGTTATAATTGACCGAGAGAAAGAGAGAGAGAGAGAGAAAGAGCAAACCGATATTTCTGAAAAAGTGAATGAGAGGAGAAGGGAGACGTATGTATGACCGAGTGTGTTGCGTGAATCAGTGATGGATTTACTGACAATGGTCTCATTACTCTCCTAAATCGTTTTACGAATTCATAATTATTTGCTTCTCGAAAATATTTGTAATTACTAAATAAATAATCGTGAATTTTGGTATATGTATAAAGAACGATGTTATAATACTCGAAGAGAGGTAATTTCGATGATAAACTATAGCTTTTAATTAAAAACTCGAAATGGAAACGAATTAAAGATACAAAAAAAAAGTTAAAGAAAAAGTTAAAGTTAATGACTGAAAAAGTACACGTCATGAACGAAAAATATGACTTAATTATCTCGAATTTAATTATTGCGGCACTTAGTTCCGTTCTCATTTCGGGTCTTTAATTATCGCACGCAATTTGAAGTTTTAAATCCGTCACCAACGTAAATGCCGTTGTATTATTTGTGAAAGAGAAACGGGGCGACGCGCGTATAATCCTTCCGCGTAAAAGGTCTTCTTGGGCTGTAAAATTTAGATCTTTCCGCCGCTGGAGAGAACGAGCTCGCTCCTCGACGTTGGCCGAAGACGACACGCAGCGGTGTATAAATTGCCATAGGATTATGCAGATCGAACGACCCGATAAAAGGATTATTCTAGACCGGAGACGATGCGAGATTATAAGTGTGCGTTAACGAGTTTGGCTGACTGGCATTTATTCTAGAAGATCCTGAGGAATCAATAATACAAATGAGAAGAGAGGAAAAATATAATTCTCTGTGATGTATTTCCATGATTTAATTATATGTGTATGTAATTATGATTATCTTTACGCGGATTTACGCGCGCGCGTTTAATTAGTATTATTTGCGAATATGTAAATTTGCATCGTGCAAGTATCAATATTAAGTAGCGTGTAAGATGAGACGCGTATAGCGCGATCGAATATTGCCGAGAGGCTGTCCGTATCCTAGATACTAGAATCGCGCGCGAGAGATCGTACAAATCGTATAATTTATTGCGACTACGAACACGAAATCGTTAATCGTTTCTGTATCCGAGGATCGAAATGCAGGAATGATGTAACGGCGGGAAAAAAAAAACGAAATGACGTTCCGCAAAACTGCGTATGTTTTCGCGCGTGAGGATGTAGCTCACTTTTTATTCGCATTATTTATTTAGATGCGATAGGCGAGTAATAATATTGCGATTGTCTTGACAAGTATACTCGGTACAAGTGTGTGAACGTGCAAGAATTTCATCTATAATAAATTTTTCCAGAGAACGCAGATACGCAACGCTCGCTCATTTATCAGTATTTAATATCGATGTAAAAAATTTAATTATCCCATCGTGCGGAGAAACGCGTGTAATATAATTACACACATATAAATTTTATTGAAAAAAAGTCTATGCGCGAAAGGAAAGAAAATTAGAGTAACAAAGAATAATTAGTGAAGATATATATATTTTAAATAGTTTTTAATTATCTTATATTTCTGCTTTATCCTCTTATGCTTGTCTTTAAGAATCAAAAGCACGAGTACCCCAAGGAATAAACAATCTTGTGTCGATCATCGGTCAATATTTTAGCTATCTAGAAATAATAATGCGGAATTAAAGAGGATTATAAACGGAGATATCAAAAAGCCTGGAATGTCATGACGCTAGGAACAATCGGAAAAGCGATAGAAAGACTAGATAGTCATTACAGAGTGCCGAGAGAGGAAAGATAAAATGAGAAAGAGAGTGCGTTGATTTTGCGAGTGAGAGTGTGAGAAAGATTTTTGTCGATTAAGCTCCATAAAATAATAAGAACGCCGATTGCATCGCGGCGACTCGAGCGAATCCCGGAAAATGCTCGTTAATATTTGTGCCGATGACGGGGACGATCCGCATAATTCGTTCGGGTCGGCGGATAGCGTTAAGAACTATGATTACTGTCGTACGAGAAATAGAAGGGAGATATCGGAAGCGGCTGGAAAAAGCGGAGATTTCGTGCTAAGGCGACTAAAGGCGTTCGAGAGCTCGAACCGGGAACTCGAAACGGAGGAAATCGTTAATATTATACAGGGCGTCCCATAAACCAAGGCATACTCCTTGGAATTGATATTTTCTCAAATGTGATTTGAAAAGCTTATAAATTATTAGCGATTGAAAATGAAAAGCTTTCCGCAAAATAAATTTCGGAAGATAAATAAACAACAAAAAATATATTAAATTGATTTAATATATCAATTTTTAATTCGATATATCATTAAAGACTAGAAAATTATAGGAAAGTATAAAAATGATAAGCTCTTATGATATTGTGGCCAAACAAAAATTCTATGGAATTGAAATTGGCCGAAGAAGCTGTGATTAAAAGGATACCCGATGGTTCGGCGACACCCTGTATCGTAAGACTTCTTATGAGAAAACTCGCGCGATATTTATTCGACACTTATCTGCAATTTCTATCAATCGGTATCTTGCCACGCATAATTATTCTGAAAGGGAAATGAAAACAAAGACGTTTACTGTGCGCAAAAACGTGCCGATTACTTTGACTCGAAATCATGTTTGAGAGATTAGAGCAGGAACACGACTTTGTTACTTTTGCAGACCATCAAAGAATCTCGTATGTCTGTCTGTGAACCGCTTATTATACAAATGTGCCGCAATATAATATATATATACAATAAAAATAATAGTAATTATAATTAAAAAACTATCTATTCGGCAATCATTTGAGAAATCATTATAAAAAGAAATCATTAATTATCCCAATAACTGAAAGATAGGGTGTCGCGTTTGTACCCTTTGATTAATCATAAGCAAAAACCGATTCTAAATTGAAATTAGAAAATCGGCAAATGTGCAGTTTTGGATCCTCCAGAAAATGAGATGTTGCGGCGCATTAATAGCATTGTTGATAGCGAGATTACTTTAGTCGGGCAAAAGAGAGCGAGTGAGTGAACACAAGAGAGAGAGAGAGAGAGAGAAAGAAAGAGAGAAAGAAAATGGGAGAATGTGAAAATGCGTTAGATAGAGATATGTAAAAGAGCGAAGTGTCTTAGAACTAATGGAATTCCTCTGCGCGAATGCACGGAACGCGCTAACACAAGCAGCCACCTCCGAACGAGAAGTCTTCAATACCATTTGCATATTGCTTTTTATTGTTACACGAACATTATAACAATACATTACATAAAGAAGGAATATTACAGCGGTACGTATATACGATTAAAAAAAGATGAGTTCCACGACGCGGCGGCAACGATCGCACGGACAAGTTTTCAATGTAGTTTGCGATGATTTCGGTGTTTTTTTGCTCGAAATTTTCAGAGCATGTCATTCTTAAGATCGTACACTACACGACAGTCGATGACAATCTCGACAATGTATTTTATTATCATAGCGAAGCTAATACATCGCTCATTTCTCGTTCTTGATACTGGATATATTCGCTAAATCACTGGAAATTATCCACAATTGATTTGCAGATAATTGTGTTATATAATTATGAAAGGACTTTTCCGCGCGATCAGAACATCTCTGACGTCCTGGAACACATACAATACTTTAGATACTACGCGTTACGTTTTTGTATTTACGAAGAAAAAAAATCTACGAGATAGGAAACGGACTTGCTTTTCTCTCTTTTCTACTATTTTGTATATTAGCAA
Source organism: Formica exsecta (assembly GCF_003651465.1). Lineage (NCBI taxonomy): Eukaryota > Metazoa > Arthropoda > Insecta > Hymenoptera > Formicidae > Formica > Formica exsecta. The sequence continues at coordinate 984,451 of NW_021852035.1, forward strand.
ATAATCGTTAATTAGAGAAGTTATTATGACTAGTGTTTCGTTATTTTAATCAACAAGATTTTATTAAGTGGAATACACAACGAGGGCAAGAAATTACTTGCCGTCGTTATTGCAACGATGCGGCCTGATTTGTGCGTTTCTGTTGTTATTTTTATTTATGTAAATGTTTTAATTCGCATATGTATTCGTCAACGAAAGTGGGAGATCGACGTTTATGACCAATACTTCTTCTTCCTCATTTTAATTTATTAAGAGAACTTTAGTTAGTAATATGTTGGACAAATAATATTTTTATAACTTGAGACGAATGTCTGCCAGCATTTATTCGATTCATTACAGACATGCAAAACTACATTGATTCAAAGTTTAATAAACGTGATCTCCCGCGGACAACGAGATTCTCCTTCTTAAAATTTATGAATCAAGCGGCATCGTTTCTAAATATCATTATCGTTATACGATAAAGTATAATAAACCTCGCAAATCTGTCGACGTTGGAAAGCAATCGACTGGTTCCTTGGAAATGAGAGAGCCAAGAGATTGCGCCAAGAGAAGTACAAATTATTAAAAAAAAAGAAAAGAGTAAAAGATGATAACTGCGAAAAAATCAATCATTCGAAGATGAGATAATGCGACCAATAATGAAAGAGGTGTAATAATTGATTTTAGTTTCATCGCTTTTCATTCATTATCTTTGATTATATTATTGCTTGTAACATTAATTCAAAAACCTTGAATACAAAAAAAAAAAATAAATAAATCATGTTATCCGCTGTTTCGTCCCCCTTGTATAAAACCCTACCTGTGATATACGAATAAAGTAAATTGGATTTCGATCCGAGCGATTTTTATGCAACAGTATATTTTCAATAGATGATTCTGCGATTTTTTATTTATAATTTACTATTGATGACTTTATCGAAAAATTTATTTCGAGTCTTTTTTCTTTCGAATTTTCTCGCAAAATTTCAAAATTTCTTTATTCCAAACAGGAGAATTTATATTGATAACAAAAGATATTATTATCCAGATATATGTTAAGAATATATATAAATTATATAATTTAACAAAAATTTAATTAAGATATAAGAGAAGAATTTTTATTTTTTTTTCACGAGAGGATAGGTAAAACTGGTTCTCGAAGAAGTACAAGTAATAGAATGCAGCAGATTATTTCACTGTGATTTTTATTGAAACACTCTTTAGGGTACACAAGCTATCCTAGGTAAGCATTAAAGAAAGTATAAAAAAATGAACAACTGTTTATGGAATCACAAAGTGTGGATGTCTGCTCTTCTTACAATCATTATAAACGTACTTTAACGTGCATACACGAAGGCACAACGATCCTCGACCCTTACGCGCTGAGTATTTCGCCGCGAGAACGTGGCTGACGATATTGAGAAGTGTTATCGATGAGCTGATCGTGCAATTATCCCGTAATATCCATTCGTTTTAGTCGCACCTTCTGCATTTCACATAACAAAGAAGCGGCTAAAACACGATCAGAGTTCGCGTTAATTCCAAGGTGGTCGCTCTAACGGAGATCCATTGACATCCAATGTCCCAAGGAATCAGAAAACTAATTCTAGTTTTACGCACAAATGCATAATATCGCTTTTTACAAGCTCCGCGCTAAAAGTTCTTCTTCCGGCGCTCGTCGTCATGGCAAAATTACACTCTCCGAGAACATCAACATACGAAATAAGCGTGTCCACACGCTTATAACACACAGAGTTCTGTCGTAAAGGGGACCGAGTGCCTTCTATACAAAAATTCATTACGCGATATAATATTCATGATAATATAGAATCTATATTTTGTATTATAAATCTAAAAGCTTATTGTACACTCGTAATACAGCTAGTTCATTGTAACGCGAGCGCATTCTGATTATTTAACATTCTCTCATTTAGATCGTAATTCTTTCTTTAAAGAAGGCCACTTGTTTTCGACTGCTTTTCTTTTTTCAACAGTTTTATTTTTATTGATAACTGAAAAATATCCGTCGATTTTTTTTGGATAAATAATTCAACAGATTATATATATACATATATGAGCATAATTATATAATACCTCTTTTCGGATCATTAATTATTGCGCTTCTTTCGGATATTGAAGAAAAAAAATGATATCGACTGGGTAAGGCCACCCAGTGCAACCAAGTGCTATTCTCATATTCAATTACATAACAAGGCTAGCCTATTCTATTGTCTGCTTAACGTATATTTAAATAATAATCACAAAAATGAGACCAAGGTCCAAACATGTCCTTTGGTCGGGACCATCAATGGAAAGGCGGTCTCGCACCTGATTTTCAATGTGAGTTTATTTGTTTTCATTCATACGATCGCACAGGTGATATTCATCGATGGCTTCTCTAATATTGGAATAAAAGTAAGTGCAGTATATAATTTTATATATCGCGGCGCTAAGATTTTGTCAATGTCCGAAAAGTTACTAGTACACAGCGATATTGTATTAAAAAATCGAAACGGAAAATAACTGAGCGCTCAGATTGTAGAAGATATTTCCAGACTGTTTTATTAATTATCTTCGAACAATGCTAGAAAAGCATATTTTGGTTCTTTTTTTAATCTTTGCATATCTTAGTATCAAATTAGAAAAAAATGTTTTATCATCCACCATTTAATTCATCAATATTTTATTACTTTTCCCGTAAAATAAAGATTGCTGTCAATTTTCATTTTATTGTCAAGACAACATAACATCGCGATAAAATTTATTCCTCTATAAGTCACTGTAATATTGAAATCGGAGTATACAGATTACGAGCATTCAGCTTAAATTCAAGTTAGGTATATGATCACAAGTGCAGGTAAGGTAGTATTGCAAAGTTTTCATAGCTTGCGCCAAAATTGACGATCAGCGCAAAACGGAGTCGATTCGTCGTCTAGCTCGACGATGCAAAAGTATAGAAAAAAAAACGTAGCAATAACTGTAGATAGACACTTCGCTAATGGAATATAAAAGTAACTTACGCTTAGAGCATCTTAATAATAAAGTAGAGTATAAAGTATGACTTAAGTACAACCACAAAACTTTGTCATTATTATGGCATTCGTATCCTTAACTATGCGGCCCGTTAGATAGCGTCTGCTCTCTGACGGCGCGTCTCTTTATAAAAAGATGGCATTCGTCTTAACTACGCGGCCCGTTAGATAGCATCTGCTCTCTGACGGCGCGTCTCTTTATAAAAAGAATCTACTATTTGCGTACAAAGATGATGATTGTCGTGATACGCATACGCGCGTTTCGTGTAGCTCTCCAGAAAACGCACGATTAGAGCATATAGATTCGATCCCCTCTCTTCGTTCCCTCTCTTTCCGGTTCCTATCTTCAACCGATAGCAAAGAGTAACGAGAATATGGTTTGGCGATAAATTAATGCTTTTCTATCTTTTATGTGTACGTCGCACGCGTACATGAATTAAAGATTGAAAACGATACTATCAATATTATATAATTGCACGTGTTGTCGAAAATTGTAATTCATCAATGAAAAAAATTTGAAACCGATAAGTTTCTCGATGATAAATTTAAACCTTGATAACAAATTTATTTATACTTTAGCTTAGAATTTATTTTATTCGAGATAAAAATTTCTTTTTATCTAATTTTACCATATTGATGGAGAAATTTATACCGTTAAAAAATTAAATTATGAATTTAAATATTGTTAATACTTTTTCATCCTTCTTTGTCAGAATTTAAATCCTTTTTTCTGATACAACAAGATAAAAACAAAACAAATAACACAATTCAAGGCCATTTTCTAAGACAAAAATACTTACGTAATCATTTTTAATCATTTAAAAAAATATTAGAATTTAAAAATGAGTTGTTTTTATATAGAGATAATTATATCTATACATACCAGTAGATCAAATATTTGGAATTGTACAAATTATCGACTTCAATTACTTCGCCTCGTCGCATCTACCGATCTCGATACTCTTTGAAACACGGCGTCGTCTTTTTTCTTACGAGAGCTTTACAGTAATTCACGTTTCTGTTCGTACGTGACCTGAACATTTCTCTCCTTTCGTTGCGTCGCTATTTTTGATTATTCCGCTTATCGTGTTAATCGACGATCACAGGAAGTACGCGGTGTTAATCAGGCTTTTGGGTCCCTTATATGTGTCGTGTACGTGTATATTAATGTCATGTACGTGTGAATGCATATAGAGCATGTGGATATATGTCGAACGACGAGTTTAAATGGCTTTCACGGCTGCGATATAATTAACGCTGAAAGAATGGCGAAATACTCTCTGTTTTCCTGTCTTCCTTCCTTGAATTCTTGTTGCAAATTTTCATACATCAAACGACGTCAGAAATTCCTATGGCCCTTTTTTCCTTCTTCAGCCCTTCGTCGGTCGAATCTGTAAGCAGAGGTAAAGTAACACATATATTACATCTATTTATAATTTAATTATTATAATTAATAAAGATGATGATATGAAATATTCAGAATAACAGAAAACTAAATTAATAATTTATAAAATCAGTTCTTTTTAAGTATAAAGTATATAATTTTTTTTTATGGATGTAGTCTATTTTTTTCTGAACATGTCATATTTTCATTATTTAACTTAATCTCTATAAAATATAATACCTTTTGACAAAAAAATAGTCGCTTACAATTAAGTAAAATTTTATTAACAAATAAAATAATATTTTTTAAAAATATTAATTGGGAGAAACCTTTTAAGTATTTTAGGTATTTAGGTATAAAATATGTTTTGTGGCGTATGTATGTGAATCCGCGTCGTTGGAAAACATGAAACTTCACAGACTTTATCCCCCTTTTCAATCTTGATCGCTGATGAACAGCTATCGTGCTGGCAGTAATGAAATGCGATATACGCGCGTTGTGTTATCTGATGGATAAATAGAATTATACTCCGGAATTTTTAAATCGTTAATTGAAAGTGTCGCGCTTCGACGATAACTTAGGTTCGTATTTATAGTTGTTACTCGAATCTCTCTCATCTAAAGAGCATATGAGAGGCGAGTGAGATATTCAAAATGGAATTTCATACTTTAAGATGCGAATGATTCAATAGTTACATTCTTCTAATTAAAGACCAACTATATAAAGACTATATTTAGCTGAGAAAAGCATGCGAAAGTACTTTTACAACTGTAAACATAGTCTTAGTTAATTATAAATTATTATTTCATTGCAATCTTAACAAACAATAATTATTTTTCTAACAATGCTTAAAATTAAATATATTTCGTTTCGCAAATTAGTTGCGTCTTCGCGTGATATTTCGAGTTCGCTTCAACAAGAAGTTCGATTAGAATCGATTAAACTTCAATCGATCGTCTGATAAAGATAGGGCAGGATCGTCTTTCTTTAGTTCCGTCCCGTCTCTTGTCTCATGTACCATATGTCGCCATATCGTGTCTTCACATGTAGATAGCTGAATATATCGACCTCCTTTTTTACTATATTTTCAAGATATATATGTACTCTGAGACAAGAGCGAATACAGACGGTTCACATCGATCCCATCCATCAATTTCATATTCTTTCATTTGCATTGGTTTTTAGCATGTTGCGAATAATTAGTCTTCGCGTAATATTTCGAGCTTGCTTCGATAAGTGGTTCGGTAAGTGATTTGAATCGATAAATAGTTCGATAAGTAATTTGAATTGATTAAAATTCGATGGATTGCCCGATAAGGACAAGGCGAGATTGTCTTCGTTCAGTTCCGTCCCGCAGCGTAATCAATATCGCGGCGTATCAATCTTCATAATTGAAATACATTGAGATAACTTAATTCCATATCGCTCATGTGCATTAGCCATTGACCTACGATTAAGCGGTTCTGGGAAAGTGAACTACGCTACAAGAGAATTTGGCTCCGCGCGGCAATTACACGCTCCCCGTTAAAATTAGCGGCCTAATTGGGAAAGTAGCGTGATTGCTCGCTGTTAAACAACCACGGCGAGGCCGTGGCTATTCTATGTTGAGGCCTCGGCCGGATACCACGACGCGTACCAATAATTTGACGTAATTTAATAAACGCAACCCTGCACTCTCGTGTACGCGCGCGGGGTCGTGCGACTGTTATTACAGACAGTTTGAACGTATCTCGGTAGTGCGTAATGATGATGCACCTAGTCACTGGCGTATAGTAGCGGCCCGATCATCGGTCATGCAAATTGGCGATGCAGAATACGGCGGTATCCCCATCGTCCGCCGATTCCCCTCGCGATGCATCGTACTGTGTGTGCATACCGGTTTAGAAAACAGTCTATCGACATTAAGCTCGCGATCGTTATATTTGTACACCAGTAATTTATTATGCTCATTAAGTTACTTCTTCGGTTCCTCCTACGTTGAATCCATAATGCTCGGAAAAAGAGAGGGAGAAAGAATTATTTCTAACGCCAAGAAAAAAGTCTGCACCGCGATTGAATATTAAGATATATATGCACAATGCACCTGTTTGTTTTTTTAAGATTATTTAAAACATTGCTCAATAGTAATGCGAATCAATAATTTTTAATAATTGAAATATATATATGATACTGAAAATAATTATTATCATAGCTACGGGAATTTTTTTACGACCGAGCAATCTTCAATCGCGAAATTCATGTTCCTCTGTTGAATTTCTATTTATCTCCTATATTTTACGTTACGCGAATCAGTGTTACAATGCATGCATAAATCGAATATTATTTCAAACGTCTGTGAAACGTTCGATATCATACAGGCGTAAAACGGGGCCATAAATTTCGGGGCCGAAAACAACACCACATCCGAAACCACAAAATATGATAATCACGGTCGCGGTTACAAGCACAAGTGATTCCATAACTGCGCAGGTAAAAAAATAATCTCCCAGTTAGTGGGTTAACGTCCTCGGGGGCCTAACGGGCCGCGTAGGCGAACATTAAACGACGGGAACGGCGATATTGGCACGCTTTTTCATTACAGAATGTGAATTTCGTTTAATGTTACTACCCAGGTATTTAAAGTGCTACCTTAAATCTTCGGGACTTAATAATCAGTTCGAAGGCTCGTAATTCTCTGACAGCGCGCGGACGTTGAAAGAGGCCAGAGCCAGCAATGTTTCGAAAGTGTTGAGAAATTCCGGAATAATAAGAAAATTAAACACACGGTCTCACACACATAAAGTACATGATATGAAAAATATATAATTTTATTAACAAAGTTTTGAAATAGTCTTAAAATTTTTGAAGGAATTGAGTATAGAACTAGAAATTATCAACTTCATATTAATACATTTTCTTACTCGGCTAAATAAATTCACTGAAAATATTATTATGTGTATATCTAAGTTATATCGTATATAATAGCAGCTCGATGATAAGAAATAAAAAAAAAAACATGTAACATTCAGGTGTTTTTTAAAAACTCTCTCTCTCTCTTTCTCTCTAATAGAACAAAAAAATACTTTTTTTCATGTAATAAATATACTCTTTTTAAGAAATAGATAAGAACTCTTGACATGTCTATTTACAAATTGCATGGATATTTTGAATAATTTATTCCCGGCACTGAACGAGGGTATGCAGAACAATTTCGATGCGTCAGAAAAAGCACGACAAAAAATACGCAGTTTCGAGGTTGAGTTTCGTCTCGGGCGGCAATTAAGCATGCCGATAAATATTATCCAACGCGTGCGTACGAACGAGTGAAAACCCCGAGCGGGAGGGAACCAGCCCGCCCTTACTGTCTTATAATACAGCCTCGAGCGTTGTTTATCACTCCCTTCGCCACGTTGCAATTACGCGCATCGCCGTAAAAAGACTTTGCGCATATGTGATCGTAAAAAGCGGGGAGTTTTCGCCAAGGTCCGCCGTCAGCAATAAGTGGTGGTGATGACCATCGATTTAATTCGAGGTAATTTATAATTGGCCGCGGAACTCGTTTGCGAGAGAACAGACGGACGAGCGTACCTTTGTTTGTTCTCGGCGACGACGCAGCGTCTCGCGGCGCCCAGATGACGTTTCGTGAATTTTTCTCAGCGTGAACAACACACGCGTTCGAGAAGATCCGGCGAGTATCACGCATCGCCCGCGGTATCTGTGCTCGGGATCGATTCGAGATCCTCTTGCGAAACTCGTACCGTCACGTCGCTATTCCTCGAAAATTGCTTTGCTTATTAACGGCCGCTCCGTTTCGCCTCGTACGATTAAAATTTTAGTGGTCGCGTAATACATGAGTTCCTTTTATTTTATATATTTACATAAAATGATAGTAGGATGCGTAAAATACCAATGTATAATAAAAATAAAAAATACTTTAACATTTAAAAGGTGAAACGCTTTACTGCGGCGTATCCCTCTCTCCAGAAACTTTTGGAGGAAATCAACTAATATATTGCATGCCTCGCGGCAGATCCAATTATCTTTCCGAGATGACAATGATGAATTACGTCTATTAGGGGCGATTATAAAAGTTTTCCAGCGAAAACGGGCGATAATTAATACTGTTCGATTATGGGATAATAATTAACCCGCGCTACGCGCTAAAATTCGCTCCGAGATCGCGCAATTGTGCGATGATGCAAACGGAGCAGCATGCAACTCCACGAACGTCGCCGTTGCATATAACTTTCGTTCGCCAATCTTCTCGAGCGAGACGAATCCCATGTTCGTGGGTTAGAGCAGTAATATCGTTTCAGGTTTCCAATTGTGCTCTTTTTCTCGCCTCGTTTCACCGATCTTCTTAAAAATGCAGAGAGACACAATTCAATATAATATTCAATTCCCATTCTTGAAATCCCTCATTTTGATTACACGTTTCCGTAAAAGAGGGATCTCCAAGAAATAATTATCTTCAGGCTCCAAGGAGCTCACCGTCCAGCTCTAGCTGAAAGGAAGGAAAGCGAAGTCGTCGCAAAATTGTCGTACCAAGATCCCGAGGCGGGCACGTTGCGGATACGTCGTCTATTTGCATCAACGTTGCGGCGAAGGTCGTAGTTAATCGACCAGCGGCGGTTATGCACTCGCGCACGGCCGCAGCAGACGGGAAAGTCAAGCCAACGACTGCAATAATTGCAACCTACCATTTCCGTTTCGAACGAAAGCTCGCCGAAGTGGAGCCGCGGCATTTTGCCACGCTCGACTTGCGAGCGGGCGCGTCTGGAGCTCGGAAACCTAGTGAACTCATTGCGCGCGATGATTATTCGAGTTCAATCGCGTTCCATGAGTGATCACGATGAGCGATAAAAATCTTTGCAACAATTAGAAAGAGCACAAGGAGCAATTAACAGATATTTGTATAATCAAATTAAAAAAATAAGAACCACGCCATAAAAATAGAGATTGAAATAAAATGCGAATGCTGTCTCTATCTAGGATGTCTTCTTGAATCTGATAAAAAAATTCTTTGAAAATTTCCGGATTTTCCAGGTATTTTTATTCAAAATTCCAGATAAAGAGCATATTTCAAAGATCTTTTTTGATGCAACTTTCTAAAATAAGATTTTTTATTGTATGCGTTTTCTAATGCTTTTCACTCATACAAAGAAAGAACAGAGCTACTTAAGTTTCAAGTGCTAGATTTGCAAATATGTACTGAAAAGAACTGAATAGCTTTCGTAAGATAAACGTTTTTCATTTGCATTTTCATCTTTTTTATCGCTAAAAATTACAATAAAGAATAAATATTGCATATTCAATATTTTTTAAAGAATATTAGATATATAAACAGAAACAGGTAGATATTTATAATATATTTTCAACAGATAATTCACAACTTGGCGGATTAGCGATTTTTTAAAAAATTTTCCGAGTCCCGATAAAATTCCATGAGAATTCCCCGATTTTTTCCAGATATAAAAGGAGTCTCTGAGAATTCCAGGTTTTCCATGTTTTTCTAAGGAGTAAACATCCTGATGTCTATGAGAGATAACACGTAGTTGGAAACTACGTAGCTGTTTACTATTTTTTCGCCGAGAATAGCATACGAAGCAGGTACTCTTAGCAACAAATAGAGACGCAAATGCATGCTGCTTTAAGATCCATATATAAAGCAAAATTAAAAACGCGTGTAATTATATCCGGTCAATACAGTATACACCCTTATATCTTTAGGGCAAGGTACTTTCGCGAATGCGCGTAAAGCAGATTATTATACCGTTCTTCCAAGAGTCGATCTCCGCAATAAGAATGATATCGTATCGATACAACTATCGATAAGATTATCTTAAGCGCGTATATAGAGAGACGAACGCCGTTTTCAAATCGACGTCTGACGGCCGCCCATCGGAAAGGGATTTACCGTTTGCCGGGAGGATAATCGCGACGGGGAACGAAACACGTTAGGGATAATGCGCCTGTGTTGCGCGGGCCCATGGCAAAAACGCGGAAAAATCCGTTATGGATAAGAAGCAGGCTCAACAAGCCTAGATTAATATGAGGAAGAAGCGTGTTCCTGTCTCGGGCGTCGAACGTCAGCGAAAGATTCGAGCGCGCATCATCGGTAACCGGCCACGTTAATTGGAAACGAGTTTTAGAGTCCGACGATCTTTTACGAAGATCCCTTACGTAGAAATCGCGAGTGTAAGCCCCGAGCGATGGGCTACCAATTTCATTCAAAAACATTATATCAAATGCTCTTGCGTAGATCGCCCCCGTAATCAATAGCATATTGTTAGTTCGTAAAATGGAAAGAAGGCACTTTGACAGTTTGACTAGCATAAATGGAAATCGCTATAACTTTGAAGAAATCGATTTTCGATCTTGTGTGTTTCATCTCTTAAATTGCATATTTTGCCATAAATCTGAATATGTTTATAAATTTTAAAGGCACGAAAAGTAATCCAAAACTAATTAAATTTTAATAATGCATTTCGCGTCGATTATGTCCGCTGAATTTGTAAAAAGAGACCAGCATATAAAAAAAAAAACCACATTTGCGTCTTTAAAGCGCGTGGTGAAAACATCCTATATCCGCATCGATTCTCTTATCACGAGTATCTCGCGGAAATGCTGACGGAGAAACATTTCCGCGGTTCCGCATGCAGCTGAAAAAAAAAATCCGGGAGAAAGTAGCCTAGAGCTTCGCGATCGCGAGGCTCGGTCGATTATCGATCGGCGGCGTATCATTAATTGTTTGCAACGAGGAACAATACCCCGGCGTCTTATCATCCGGCCTTATCAAACGCGCGGGCGATTAATCGATTGTTTTGATCGATCGGTATTTTCCGTGGCAGCGAGCGGTTCGCGAGCGCGCGAACCGTCAATTAATCGATCGACCGATTAACTACCCTCGAGAAAGCGAAAGAGAGAGAGTATCTGAGCGGCTTCGGGATTATTCCTGCGCTATCACATGGCATCCCGATTGTACTGTTCCCGAATCGTTCCGATCCATCGCTCATCTCGTGCCGTTGCCTCCAGGCTAACCGCCTGAACGGCGGACTTTGCCGTAGCGCTCGTTTCTGTCCTACGGGTTTTGCTGCGCCGCGAGAGGAGAGAAAGAGAGAGGAGCTTAACCGTCGCGCCGTGAATATCGTACGCGATTACGTTTTATTGAACACGCGCGCGGCGAGATGTTCATCATCAGCGCCGAACGTTCATTGGTAGAACCAAGGGCGAATGATGCCCTTCGCGATGAAACAATTTTAACGACGGCTGCTTTGATATTTCATATACTTTTGGCAATTAAGTTAATATTGCGTGTGAAAAAATGGCAATTATCTTTCTTCGATAAAATCGTACATGTATCTCGCGCATCGAGCTATACTTTTCTACAATGCCTCTGTTGGTTCGCGACGTCTCTTCTTTGCTTTAATGATGTCATTGACTTCGAAGGTCGATTGCTGGAATTAAGAGAGAAAGATAATGTCGAGTATTATACGAGTTTTCGTTCTGATATGGTTTTCAAAAGCGTGTAATGCACGCTTTCGATAAAAAGCGCACAAATTGACACCGTGAACCGCATATAACACACGCGCATAGAAAACGATATGTTTCCTCGTCAAATGTTATAGAGCCATTCGAAACTTCGTAACAAATCATAATTACATGCGAGACGCTCCATTACAATTTTTGTCGCGCCGCAACTGATTCAACACACCACACCACACCGTGTAATGGTGTTTGTCCGCGCTCGGGCATTACGCGGCCGGACAAAAATCGTTATTGCTGCGGTTAATTGCCACGACGAGTGTGCAGAAAATAACGATCGCCAGAGACCGGTATCGCGATTACTTCCCTGCGAGGTATTTCGCTCTCTGTCTCCCTTTTTTCCCTTGGCGCATATATAAAGTCCGCTCGCTGAGAGAGCCGCGACCAAGTTATTCGTGCGTATGGAGGCCCAACGGACCTGAAATCGTCGTACGATCGGTTCATCCGCGATTCGCGGAAATAAATAATACCTGCGTTACACATTTCTCTCTCTCTCTCTCTCTCTCTCTCTCTCTCTCTCTAAAGTAGAGCCTTGCAGATCTCGTCGTTGCGCCGAGAGTGCAACGCGAAAGGCGCGTTTACGTCTCACGGAAGACGGACGGATCGTTTTCCCAGGCGTGCACTCCCGTTATCGTTATCCTCTCTCACGTTCGGACAGATCGTGGAACGCCGATCGCCGGTTAGATCTACGATGCAAAATACCGCGGAGTCGCCCGTCGAGAGAGTCAATTGTGGTCCGCCGAGCCCCGAGAGCCGCGAGAGTTAAATGTTAAAGCGCAGGACTCTCGCTCGCTTAGCGGAGGAAATGGAGTATCCCCGGTGACGTTCGTGCCGTCGCGTTGGCAATTTAGTGCTCGACATTGTGCCTGTATTATCTTAATTCGCTATTGAACGCGAGAGACTATATACGGCGAGAGAAGAGAGAATGAGAGAGATGCTATATGTTCGATGCATATCTTTATGTCCTTATATATCCTTATATTCTTACCTGATGTATCTATGTTCTTTACATCTCTACACGTCTCATACATTTATTTTTTATACATTTAGTTTTATAAATATTTACATTTCATGTTTTTAAGAAAAATCATAGCTATGAATTTTTATTGCGAGCAAACGGAATTGAATCGAAAAAAATTTGAAAAATAGAACATCAGAAGCGACATTTCCGTCTTCGATGCAAAAGCGTATATTCGTTAGATTCATTGAACCAAAGGATCGAGCTGCTCTTTTTTTCTCGATGCTAAAGAGACGTAGTAACGGTATATTGCTTGTCTTTCTTTCTCTTTTTCTTTTTTACTCGTTCTCTCTTGCGTCGCGCTCGATATGCGTTTGTCTTCCATGCGTGTAACTGTAGCATCGAATGAAGAATTCTACCCATACGCGTATGACCCGCCAGATGTAAGAATAGGCTATGTAGATGATATGCAGATCAACTTTCAAAGTGACTCGAGAGACTTTACCGATAATATTCCTAGCAGGTACAAAGAGAGAGGAGTAATTTCTTTCTGATTTTGTAATTTTATTTTAATTCGTGACAATCATTATTATCCTCGTAGCATCACACTGTTTTAATTTAAATCACACACACACACACACACATACACATTTCTGTTTATATATAATATATTCTATACATATCAAGATATTTTTTAAATAAATTTTTAATAGACTTAGTACAAAACAAATAAAATATTTTTTCACAAGTTTTTTAAAGTTATATTAAAAGGAACAAAGATTTACAATAAACTGTGCAATATTATTGAGATTCTGGTAAGACGTTACGCGATGCAAACAGCGGATTCCCTCTCACAAGCAGTGGAGTATAGTAAACGCTTACTGCTACGCTTACTCGTCTGGAAAACTTTCTAATAACCTAGTGACATTCTGACCGTCAGGAAGGATTCGCTTGAATCACAATTGCCGGCTGCGAAGCGTAGCTGCACAACTTTTACGGATATCTACGATCAATAAAGTTTTCTTTCCACACTTCCGTCTTCTGTCAATGTGTTCCAAAGATTACATGATTATGATTAATATCCACGGTTAATAAAAAAGCCTCTACTTTCAAAATAATATAATTAGGATCTTTGACATTCCATATTTTGTAAAACTTTGATTCAGTCTTTCTCTCTCTATTAATTTTATTATATCAATATTTTTCTTTTAATATACTGCAAAATACCTTTTACGTATTAAAGTAAAAGACTCTTTCTTCTTAAAAAATTTATATTTATAAATATATTTTTAATTGTATAATAGTACCACACACATATTATTATTATCAATATACTAAGTAAACGTATTAGTGACTACTTTGGTTTTCAAATTAACAGATTATAAAGCAATTAAAATACCCGCACAAAATGCTAAATAAGAGTCTATCTCAATTAGAGCAAATATATATATAGGAAGCCAACACTGCTCGTGAACGAAACTAATTTTATATACGCCAACGATACGTCGTAAAACAGTAATAGGGAAGTAACGCCTCGTGCCTGCTTGCTAGCTTGGAAAATTTTCCAGTAACCCAGTGACACTTCGCTACTAGAAGAATCCGATATTGTCATTCAAACGATAATTGCTATATTTGCAAATATTATTTTAACAATATTTGTACCACGTATATAACGTATATAAGATTTATAACATTTTAATAACTACGTATTTTATTAACTACGTATTTTAATATTTTTATTAAATTAATAAACTCTTGCGCCTCTGTCTTCAAAGATATAATAAAAGAATTTCTGTTTGGTAAAATATATATATGCACTGTAAAAAAAATGATTGAAACTTTAGACAAGTGTGTGCAGCATTTTTGCAGACACACTGTCTAACATTTCAGACAAAATGCTGTCTGAATTTTCAGACACACTCTTCTAAACTTTCAGAAAAATGACTCTGATGATTAAGACATATTGTCTGAAATTTCTTTCAGACAAAAAAGTATAAATTTTTATAAAATTTTTTACAATGTGATTTTTCTTCATAGATATATAATTTTTAAAGTAATTACGAAGGAAAACGTATTATCGGCACCTGACGCGGTCGTGAGCGGAAACGCGCGGAACGCATCTGGCATCTCCTCGACGATTCGCAAACGTCGGCGAGAGATCACGCGAATCGCGAATCGACGACGCGAGAGCGAACGAACGCGAAGGGGGGAAGGTAGCCGTCGATATATTAGTTATGCCGGAGGCAAGAAGTGAGAGACGAAGAAGTGGAGGCGAAAGCGAATTCTCTCCACTGCCAAGGCGGCGTAAGGCGTGGTTTGTCCCTTTACTTTGCCTTTGCTTGCCTTTCTTGACTCGTATACTTGTTCGTTCGACCGCCGTTAGTTCGACAAAGCGCACGCGTGCGTTCCTATGCGTGTGTATACACCGTACTGCGCACACACACACACACACACACAAATGCGTGCGTCTGTACAGGGTGTACCTTGAAAAGACAGACATTACATATTCTTTTCAAATTTTTAGAAGATGGATAGCTTTAAAAAACATTTGAAACAAAGAGATATGAACTATATATTTTCATATATTATTATTCATTTCATAAATATATGTCGACTTTATTTCTCTATTTATGTTTGCTTATTCATCTAATATTAAAAATTTTAAATTCTACTTTTTTTCACTTACAAATATCATTTGTAAACTAAATATAACTAAGAAATGCGGTTGTCATCGCTTCAAAGATTAATATATTACAAACAATATCTACACGTTTATATAATACACTCCGTATATCGTAGAAATACTACGCTTGGCTTGTATTCGTAATACATATGTACATAGATACTTAGATGTACGTCGTATACGTTTGCATATGTAGGTTCGACTGGTTCACCTCCGCACGGCTGGCGACAACTAACGAGCAGCTGTCGGTGAGAGGCCTGGCGACAATAACCCGTGCATTTTATATGTTTCTCTCTGTACTTATACGCGTCAATGGGTCCTCCTCCAGCAAGGTTCTCGGCAAAGCCCCGCTGGTGCGCGAACGAATGATTGATAAGCCCGTCGAATCACCGATCGCGCGTCTATGCATCCGATTAAAAGAAGATACGTCGGCGTTTATTAGCTCAGGAATTTTGCCACGCAATTTTTTTTTTAATATGCTACTTTTACAACGTCAAATAATTAAAGAATACAAGTCGAATATTCTCTGCTTTAAGTGTCAAAAATATTCCGACTTACAAATAAGAAAAGTTTTATATTTTTAATGAATAAAAAATACTGGTAAGCCAGCACAAATATTTTAATAAAGACTACTTTTGATTAGATTTTATTGTGAGATAGTTACAACACGATAAATATTGCTTAATTGTTCAATTTATCGTAATTGGAGAGATTTATTGTGAGAGAAGACAGACCGACAGCTGTCAGGCAGACTGCATACACGTGTACAGTTTCAGTTATTATGAAATACTTCAAGGTCCAAAGGGCTACTACCGATTGTAGCGGCTACGTATCACTACACGTGCACCGAGGTATTCCAGCAATACATGCACGAGTCTCTCGACTGGCGAGTACGCATTCCAAGTAACGGCATCATCAGCGGTCGAATTCTTCCTTCGTCTCGAAGATTGATAAGCGCGGGTGGACGATTGTGGATGACTTTTGTGTACAAATTATGTGCTCTTGCTCTTTTCGATTTTCAAAAAAAGGATCATAGTCACAATTAGGAAATAATACGTTCAGTCAGCTCACGCAGCATATGTTTCTTTTCATAGTTCATAGTTCCTTTTTATAATTTTCATTATGTCTGTGATTTTTTATGACACTTTTAATTTCCGCGTAGACTTCTGATTTTTATAATTAATTCGTGATTGGATTTAAATATTGCAAAAATTTTATTCTTTAACAGCGCAAGAATTTAAGATAAGTTACTATTGTCCCTAAAAAAGCGCAGTTTGCTTTAATTGCTTTTGACGCTCGTGATTCGAATAAAATATATATGTTTGTACAAGAACCAATTAAAAAAATTGATATCTCAAATATTGGAAAGTTTATTAAAAATTTAATAATTTTTTGACATATGTAAATCTCGCGATATTTATGGCGTAAGTAATTTATAAAAGTTCTATCAAATATGGCAATAAAGTGCTACGCAATTAAAGATTTAAAAAAAACAAAAGAGCGATATTCATATGCTCCTCAAGAATAAGAAACGATATATGCAACTCGATGATTATAATATATCCCTCATTAAATTTAAATTAAAAAACTAAAGATAAAAATATGATCGTGTAGCTAAAAATAGCATGCATTTTTCCAAATGAGATAAATGTTTACATTTATATTCCTACAAGTATTTATATTTAAAAATCTCCTTAAAGGGAAAAAAATATATTAATAAAATCTTTTGCATACGTAATTTATATACAGATAATTCCGACGACCAAAATAAATAAAAAGATCAATAAAAGAATAAATTATTATATGTAAATATTAAAACTTATTCCATCTGTAATAATAAATTCGTGATACATTTATAATTTGCAATAATTCATGCAAATTGTATTAGACATGACAATAAAATATAATGTGATATGTGTGAGATATACTCGATATTGGATCGCCGATAATTTAAAAAATACGAAAGAGCAATGTTAATATTCCTAGCGGAGGAAAGAAACGTAACGAGTCTGGGTGACGCTCGTAAAAGCGGCTTTAAAGAAAGAAGTGTCGAAAGAGGGATGTGACCGACGGGGGGAGAGAAAGGTCGGTAGTAAATTGGAGGCGTATCTGTTCGTGGAAGAGGAATAATTGGCATTACTACTCGAGGTAGGAACGTATCACGGCCCATGTTGGCGAAAAACCTTGACGCCCGCGTCGTACGTCCGGTCGACCGGTCTAATGAGATCGAAGCTCGCGATGATAATCTCGTCCCGCGTACGCGCCCAGCCGAGGAACACTATCGATCGCGTTCGGTAAATCATGCTTGAACGAAATGAGTCTCGAAACTCGGCGAGATAATAAATTACCGCTCGCCTGTCAATTAGTTTTTATGACGCGACTGCCTATAGTTAGCATATATATTAGACAAGTTTGTCGACGCATAATTATCACAGATTGAGAACGAGGATTTTACGTTTACCCAAACTGATGATGCATAATTGTCGCGTGCGCTTTATAACGAGTTGCTGAAGAGAACGCTCATCACTCCGAAGTATTGTATGTCTATGTGTGCCTGTGTGTGTAATGCATGTGCCTTTCTCAAGATTGACATGTACCACAATATAATTTTCGTTTGCAAGCGGCTGCCGATAAACAATTCACGCGTGTTAAATTTTTAGAATGCATCGATGATATTCTAGGAAATAATTTAAAATATAATAATTCTCGGGTAGATAGGTAGATAGACACCGATGCTATTTCTATGCGAATAACTCGATTCGTATACACATGCAAACAAAATTGGCAAGTCGAAGCCGATCGCTCGTGCATAAGCCTCTCGTCGGTGATATTTTACGAATAGATGTAGCAGGCGCACCTGCCGGCGAAGATAAAGCGTGGCTAAAGTTTCCGGTGCGGAAAATTTACCGATGGCTCCTGCGGGTGGAGATTGCTCTGCTACGTAATGATACGGATTTACAGCAATGCGCGACGGGAACTAGGCGGGTATAGCGTGAATTATTCATGAATATCTCCTTCTTCTCTCTCTCTCTCTCTTTCTTTCTTTCTTTCTTTCTTTTGAAAATATGACGAGGAAAAGCGGAAGGGCGTAAGTAAATTTCGCGATCGCTAAAGTGCGAATACGTACGCAAAGCAGTTCGAATGAAATTCAAATAGCATTCATGCGTACGATGCTTGTAAAGAACGCGCAAGATGGTTGCATCCGCGCGAGTTATGTCGAGTTATGCGAATTATGTCTTTGCTGTCTAACACAGCCCTAAATACTTCAAAGACCATTGTACTTTATGTTCGAATGAAATGCCGTAATCATCAAATAAATATGATAAATATAAATCGATCTAAGCCTTATTATTCTTTGTTCTCATTGCTTCTAAGACGAAGTAGATTTCGATAATTTAGTCAAGAAAGAGTCAAATTAAAATTGCAATAAGCAATAATAGTTGTTATCAGAATTATTTACATGTATAATTATTCGTAATTATCCATATATTTATTTAATCCATTTTGAGCGAGAAAAAGCCTCTGGTACAGACAGTTATCTCTAGGATATAATAGAATCAATATTTGTTTAGCAAAATTCTGCGAGCCGCACTCATCGCGCATCTCAAGATTCCGAACCAGCTCCCTCGTGATTTCGTCGACGCCGGGGCGATTTATCGATGCTGATCGTCAGCTATCGAGAAACAGAAGTACTCAGTGTCCCGTTATGAGGAGGATATTACGTGCAAGGGGTGCCCAGGGCGTCGATTGGCCGATTAGAATATCGATTAATATCATCGGGACGTTATCGACGTTTCACGAGAGCCATACCTGGCGCGTTGCGTAACGCAGTAACCTCAATGTACGTAAAGCGAGAACTCGATATAAGAAAATATATATACATCGAAATTATTATCGGTAAAAAATGTTCAACTAAATCGAAATAAATTCTTTAAACAGCCGCAAGAAGGAGAGAGAGAGGGAGACGAAATAAATATTTATGTTGCACGATTCGTGTTCCTGGGATTCGCCGTTACCTCCGAGGTCGCCAGGATGCCTTCGTCGATCCGAGCGAAGGGTCTCTCGCGAACCTGACAAACATAGGGTCTTCGACCCGGTGGGCGCTACGAAGAGAAGAGTGCGGCTCCTCTCGCACGGTCTTCGTGGCGCGCGCACACAGCCACTTTGCCACGACACAGTCATAAACATCTCTGAATGGAGACCACCCACCAATCTATACGCTTCTTAGAACCGCTGTTGCGCGTTTCGCAACAACACCGAGAGCGATCCTGCGGCGGTGCTCTTCCCCAGCTTGAAGGATTTTCGATCTCCTCGCGAATGAGGATAAAAGGTATGTAGGTACATAGTATCGGGTTTTCGAAGAGTGGTCTTTAAAATGCCTAAGGTTGTTGTAGTACATCGGCTTGTAATAAATTATATGGCATTGTAATATTATTCCGTTGTTATTTTTTATTTTAAAATATTAATTATAATTTTTAAATATTCTCTTTTTTATGTGTTGTCACAATCAAAGTTGCAATTATTTTATAATATGACATTTATTACTATTATTTTAAAATGTATACTGGAAGAGTAAAAGTACGAAAGAGAGAAATTATTGCAACTATATGCAACAGTATGCGTATTTCGCGATTTCACTAGCGCGATCGCGCGCTCGCGACGCAGCTCAATAAATTATGCGGATGTTTCCGCAATTTTCAATGACAGATATTTCCGCGAGCTCGCTAATCAGCGGCTTTCGCGACCGCGAGAAACGAGCTCTCTTCGTCTTCGATCGACGTCTTCGGCGATGAAAAACGCACTGGCCGCGAGCCGGTGCAACCGCATCGCAAACACCGCACAGTTTGATTTCACGGGCGGTCGTAAAACATCAAGTCGGTCGATTCGTAGCATATGCAGCGCCTGCCAACGAGAAGAGAAGAAGGAAAAGGACGAGAAGGAGGAGGAGGAGGAGGAAGAGGAGGAGGAGGAGGAGGAGGAAGACGCAGCGGTCTGGCGTTTCTCCGTCCGGTTGCAGCTGCTTCTGGATCGGTGGCAACCGATCCCGCCCGCCTGCCTCTCTTCACGACTCATGCAATTTCATACGCTGCATCTACGACGAAAAACCGGTCGACGAGGAATCGCTAGCGCTCGCTCTCGCGAAGGTGTATCGAGAGACCACGGGGCGAATTGCTCCTATCCCGGGTCCCGTAAACGAGCGAACGCGATCGAAGGTGAGAGTAAAAGAAAAGATTAGATCGTAAAAGCGGGGCGAACGGTGCGCGTCCGCGAGAGAGTATTACGATGAGAGAGAAACGGGCATCGAGATGAGAGGAGTCGAAGCTCGTTCCGCATCGACCTCCGATCGGTCGATGTGGATGCTGAATGCAGATGCATCGTGGCCGCGGCTACGGCCGATTACGCAAGAACAAGGGTGGCAGAAATCTTGCTTGAGATGCATAAGCGTAATGTATATACGCTGTGCATACAAAGACCTTAGATCTTTTCTACAAAATCCGCGATGCTAAATGGCACGGGTAACCTTCTTTCGCGCTAAGAGCAATTAGATCGTAAAACGCTATAAACGTCATATGTTAGATTATTTATAATGCGCACAAAATGAAGAACGCAGATTATCTTTTCATCTAATGCATATAATTCTCTGCGTGCTAAATAAGCATTCATTTACCTTATTCTGAGATTTTTGTTCTGGCCGTTTATAGCCCACTTTCATGCCACGACTTCGTACGTACGCATTTAATGAGTCATGATCACGCTCGCCGTTTTGTTTGCTCTTGTAATTTCGAGTTATTAATATCACGCTTGGTTTCGAAATAATTTTATAGAGAGCGTACGCAAGCCCATACACACACGCACACATAGAGGACCGAGATACCAGTTTAGTCGAGGCTTCTCGTGCTATCGCGTCAAAGCAATATTTTGCTACATGTCCACGTTTCGCTTCAGCCCGCGCGACGTACACGATCCGTGCGTTACTCCAAGCAAATGGATTCTATCAAGTCTCGTTTGCAGTATTATAAATTAGTATAACCGGAGCTCTCCGTGGCGCATTGCAAATAATTTCAGTCGGACAGCTATACGGGCCTAGCGCACGGTCAACTTAGCAAGGCCCGGACTGCCTGACCAGCGATAGTTTACAAGGTAGACATTCTAACGGAACGTGTGTGCGATGCACATTTTCCACGATGAACGCCGCGTAAATAAAACGACGGCGAATTTGTACACGCGATGAACGAGAGTAACGCCGAGAGAAAAATATGCCGACTTTATATATGCAGACTTTCGTCGGCTGCGTGCGGATTGATAAGATAAGTCTAGGCTGCAATTGACATCGACATTAGCAGTAAAATTAAAGTTTATCTTTAAATCAATTAAAGTATAAAAATATTTCTACCTGTTTACTCGAGTTCCTGAAATCTAGGACGATAAAACCCTACTCCTCATTTTTAACCGTTTGTAAATGAAAAATTAATTAATGTCACTTGATATAGTTTTCCTTTTTAAAATCTTTAAACTAATCAAAGGAAAAAGAATCGATATTATAAATTTATAAGATAGTGTAGCATGTTTCTTGTCTAATTAATACTGATTTTGTTTATATATATAATTAATGTAATATCTTATGTAAATAAATAAATAAATAAATAT